>NC_043703.1:109391088-109420048 GCF_006229205.1 Suricata suricatta | reverse complement strand
TTTTTTTTCATAAATACTATCATCCTGAAGTATCCTTCTGCAAACATGATTTCTCACTCAACATTCTGTTTTTGAGGCCCATTCAAAATGTTTACATAGAGACATAGGTCTTGAAACTACTGTATAGGATTCTAATATGTTAATATGTCACATTTTATTTACCCCTCCCCAATTTTTGAACATTTAGATTTCTTTCAATATTTTCCTATTACAAAGCTTGCTGTAATGAATATTCTTTTTTTTTGTTTTTTTTAAAATGTTTTATTTATTTTTGATACAGAGAGAGACAGAGCATGAGGGGGGAGGGGCAGAGAGAGAAGGAGACACAGAATGTGAAGCAGGCTCCAGGCTCTGAGCCAGCTGTCAGCACAGAGCCCGACGTGGGGCTCGAACCCACGAAAGTGAGATCTGACCTGAGCCGAAGTCGGAGGCTCAACTAACTGAGCCGCCCAGGGGCCCCTGTAATGAATATTCTTCTATGTGACCTGTTGTACCCATGGGTAAGTTTTTCTACTGTCGTATTTCCTGTTCTTAGAGGTAATAAGAATACTAGCTATAAATATTTATTGAGCATCGGCTATCATGTTGTTACGATTGAGGAGGGATTTGGGAAGTTAACTAACTTACCAAAGTCACACAGCCAGTAAGTGGCGGAGTCAGAATTCAAATCCATCCTGTCCAATTCCAAAACCATATTCGTTCTTTCTTTATTTATTTTGAGAGAAAGACGGGGGGCGGGGGAGAGAAATAGAGAACACACAGGCGAGCAGAGGAGAGGAGAGAGAGAGAGGGAGATAGAAAATCCCAAGCAGGCTCCATGCTGTCACCACAGAGCCTGACATGGGGCTCGATTCCATCAACCATGAGATCATGACCTGAGCCAAAATCAAGGGTTTGATGCTCAACCGACTGAGCCACCCAGGGGCTCCTAGACCAGCTTGAAAAAAAGACACTTTTGAGGGGCACTTAGGTGGCTCCAACTATGGCTTAGGTCATGATCTCACGGTTCATGGGTTTAAACACCACATCAGGCTCACCGCTGTAATCCTGTCAGCAGAGTCTGGTTCAGATCCTCTGTCCCCCTCTCTGCCCCTCCTCTGCTTGTGCTCTCCCAAAAATAAATACATATTTTTTAAAAAGATATTTTTGAGATAAGAAGGGAAATAGGATTTGAGTTGATGTTAAAGGACACTAAGGGACTATTATTAGTTTTGATAAGGGCTTTAAACTGTGGTGGTTATGTAAAAAGATGTCTACTTTAAAAAAGAGATTGGGGGATACCTGGGTGGCTCAGTCGGTTGGGCACCCAACTCTTGATTTCAGCTCAGGTTGTGATCTCACAATTCCTGAGATCCAGACCTACATTGGGCTCTGAGCTCACAGCACAGAGCCTGCTTGGGATTCTCTCTCTTCCTCTCTCTTTGCCCCTTCCTTGCTTTCTCTGCTTCTCCCCTGCAGGTGTGCAGGGAGAGATCCCAAATAAATAAACATCTTTTTTAAAAGAGATACTTTTTTTGAGAGAGAGAGAGAATGAGCAAGGGGGGGAGGAGCAGAGAGAGAGGGAGAGAGAGAGAATCCCAAGCGGGCTCTGAGCTGTCAGTGTAGAGCCTGATGTGGAGCTCAAACTCACACACTGTGAGATCATGACCTAAGCTGAAACCAAGAATCAGAAGCATATTGGACTGAGCCACCCAGGTGCCCCTCCAAAAGAGAGATTCTTACCAAAGTATTTGCAGGTGGAATTATTTGATGTCTAGAATTTGCTGTAAAATACTCTGAGGGGAAGAAAAAAGATGGTAGACACAGCATATGGGCAAAATCTTGACAATCACTGAATCTGGAAGATAAACACATAGGAGGTCATTGTATCTGTTTTTTACTATTTTGCCAAATTTTATAATAAATTTTAAAGTGTTTTTAATTATAAAGTGATAGAAAACATGGCAGAGTGAGGATAAAGCTTAGAAAATAAGAGAGGGGCACCTGGGTGGCTCAGTAGGTTAAGTGTCCAACTCCTGATTTTGACTCAGGTCATGATCTCATGGTTCGGAGGGTGGAGTCCCGCACCTGGCTCTGTGCTGACAGTGAGGATTCTCTCTCTCTCTCTCTCTCTCTCTCTCCCTCTCTCTGCCCCCTTCCTGCTTGTGTGCTCTCTCTTTCCCAAAATGAATAAACTTAAAAAAAAAGTAAGAGAAAATATATAGCTTATAACCCACTACCCAGATATTAGCACTGTTAATATTTAGATGAATTTTCTTCTAGTACTTTTCTATGTATCTTTTGATTAAACTTTCATAATGAAGATAAAAATCTTGATATAATTTTACATATATAAGCATTTTTAATAATATAATGAATTTTCTTTAGCATCATATTTAATGATGACATAATAGTTCATTGAATAGTTAAACCCAGGCTGTATTTGGTATCTCTCCTCTGTGCTTACGTATCATTCTATTAAGATTTCTAATAAAGCATTTATTTTGTGTCAATTTTTGTGTGTGGGAGAGGTGCAGTCTCCTCCTATACGCTAAGACTAGCACAGTGCTGCAAAAAATTTAATGTAAACAATTAATATTTTCCATAATTGAGTATATATGCATGATCATGATGGGGTCTGCCATGAGCTGGTGCAAGGTAGGGGACGTGATATAGCACAGAGCAGCATACAGTTTGCATGGAGATAATTGCCTTACAGTGTGACAAAAAGCAGGCACCAAAGCAAGATTGTTTGTATCCTAGAACATTAATAAATTAGCTTGGGAAGAATAAGATTGTCAAAGAAAAAAATAAAAAAAAAGTTCGGTGAATTATTAGCATGCAATTTTATTTGTTTGCAAAAGGGATAACACCGGCAGATTGATTTTGTCTGTTGAAAATGAGAATGAGATTTATGTAATTAGGAAAATGGGAAAGAGGTGAAAAAGAAAAACACTGGGAACAAAGAACTTTGTTTTCCTTTTCTTAGGTAAGGGCTGCCTTGAGGTGTTAGCAACAATTTGGGTTGTTTATGGCTTCCCTAGAAAGGTTAGCTGTGGAATATTCATAATGAGGTGTCTCTGTGTGAGGTTTGCCTCTGCCCTCTGTTAGCGTCTTTTGTTCATCTTAATTAGGCCACATTAGGAACACACATTGAAATGTCTCCAGTGCTTACAAGTCAGAAAAGTAAACAGTTCTATTCAAATTACAGAATTGTAGACTACCCAACTTACAATGGTTCGGACTTCTGATTTTTCTACTTGACCATGGTGCAAAAGCGATATGCATTTAGCAGAAATGTGCTTGGAGTTTTAAGTTTTGGTCTTTTCCCAGACTAGCAGTGCATGATACAGCACTCTGGTAATGCAGGGCAGCTGCGGTGAGGTCCTCCTCAGCCATGCGGTGCCAAGAGTAAACAACCGACAGCACTTACAACCACTCTACACCCATAGCACGATCTTGTGTTTCACTTTCAGTACAGTATCAAAGAAATTGCAAGAGGTATTCAACACTTTATTATCAAATAGGCTTTGGGTTAGATGATTTTGCCCAGCTGTAGGCTAATGTAAGTGTTCTTAGCATGTTTAAGGTAGCCTACGCTAAGCTATCAAGTTCAGTTGGTTAGGCATATTCAATTTCTTTTCTTTTCTTTTCTTCTTTTAATTTTTTAATGTTTTATTTATTTTTGATACAGAGAGAGACAAAGCATGATAGGGGGAGGGGCAGAGAGAGAGAGAGAAGGAGACACAGAAGCAGAAGCAGGCTCCAGGCTCTGAGCTGGCTTTCAGCACAGAGCCTGATGTGGGGCTTGAACCCACAAATGCAAGATCTGACCTGAGCCAAAGTTGGAGGCTTAACCGACTGAGCCACCCAGGTGCCTCTATTCAATCTATATTCCACTTATGATGGTTTACTGGGATGTCCAGGAAGATCTGTAGTTGACTTGTAACTGAAAACTGTGGGAGTAGACTTCAGGCAGAGTGTGATCAGAGACCCAAATAATGACATCAGGACTCAATTTCTCTTTATCTCATGGTTACATTTGTATTGTGTTGTTTTTATTTCAGGCAGGCTTTTATCTTAAGGTGGTAAGATGGTGTCAGCAGGGGCACCTGGATGGCTCAGTCAGGTAAGTATTTGCTCTTGATTTTGAGTCAGGTCATGATCCAATGGTTTGTGAGTTCAAGCCCAGAGTTAGGCTCTGTGCTGACAGTGGAGAGTCTGCTTGGGATTCTCTCTCTCCCTCTCTCTTCCACTCCCCTACACTCTCTCTCCTCTCTCTCTCAAAATAAATAAACTTTTTTTTTAAAAGGTGGTATCAGCAGTTCTCCATCCTATATCATTCTGGGTTCAAAGTTGGTTGAAAAGAAGTTTTCTCCATGTGAGGCAAATTTGGTCAAATGACCTCCCCTGAACCAATCATTGTAATCAGGGGAATGGAATTCTAATTCTTGGCTGGTCCTGGTCAGGGATTGAGGGAAGGTACCTATTGCTGTGCATGGACTAAGGACAGGAAGAATCCCTAAGAAGAAATCAGATTGTGGTTACTGAAGGAAGGGGGAATAGACGTGTGCTAGACAACCAAAGTGCCATGGGAGGCCACCATAATGCAACAGTGATACGTATCAGGTAGCACTTTTTCAGATACAAGTAGCAACAACAACAATGACAAATCAAATTCTAATTTCCTTTAACAAAATAAGAAATTTATTGACTCCTGTTCAAAAATGTACCCAGGATTTGTTTTAATCAGATATGGTAAGACATCCAGTTGTAGAAATGATCGTCATGTAGGAAGAACTTTATACTCCATAGATCCCTAGAAACAGGAGGTATGGCATGCCACACAGGGCCAGGTGAGGGAGCAGTAGGGTTGGTCATGAGGGAGAGAGGTGTGAGAAGGGAGAGCATGGTCCAGAGCCTTTAGTAGCATTTTTGTGAGAAGAAATGGTTAAATCAGAGTGGATACAATGAATTAGCTTAAGATTGAATAATTTGAGGGGCAACTGGCTGGCTCAGTCGATTAAGCATCTGACTCTTGGTTTCAGCTCAAGTCATGATCTCATGGTCTGTGAGTTTGAGCCATGGTGGGCTCCTCCATGGCAGCCCAGAGCCTCCCTCTGTGAGATTTTCTCCCTCTCTCTCTGCCCCTCCCCCACTCATTCTCTTTCTCTCTTTCTTAAAATAAATAAATACATTTTTTAAAAAAAAGATTGAATAGTTTGATTAATTTCAGTAGGTTCTGGACTGTAGGGATGATCTCTAGTTGCCTGTACCTAGCCTTGGGGGTGAATTAGCTAGGCCCAGAAGGGGCAGTCTCTCCAGGATCAAAACCCCAAATGCCAGAGCATCAAAAACACAGGAAATAAGAATGTATATCAACATAGCTCCCATAACCGAAAAGTCCAAGGAAATAAATTTTCTAGCATAGCAAGCTATGACAGACACAGTATTATGTCTGCATCATGCTCAGGCTCCACCTGGTGGCTCCTGGCGGTCCAGACTCCACTGCTTCCTCTTCCACCCACATTCCATGGTGCCGAAATGACTGCAGCAGCTCTTCTCTGCATCCTTTCTGCTTCAAATCCAGGAGAGAAAGAAGTTCTTTCCTCCCACAGCCAAACAAAAATCCTGGTTCTTTTTCTTCTTGGCCAGACTTGAACCAATCACTGCAGCCAAGAGGAAGGGCATTGCTTATTGACTTAGGGTGCACCCCTAGCATTGCAGCCGACTGGAATGAGAGGTGGCTGTTTGGGTGTTCTGGTATGCTATTTTTCCAGAAGAATGGGAAACGGTTGCTGGGAAACCAAGAAAACAGCTGTCCACACTACTTAATGGATGGACGTCAGACATGTTTATCCTGGGGTAGCTCTTACCTTGTAATTATGGCTGACTTGTTTTGTGTAACGTTGACTCTTCAAGTCCAGTCACAAGTACCATCAAGAATTGTAATATTTTGACTTCCAGAGAAGATGTAGAGTAGGAGGGCCCTAAAGTTACCTCATCTCATGGATACAACTAGATAACACCCACATCAGTGTAAACAACCCAGAAAATAACCTGAAGACTGGCAGAATGATTCTCCATAGCTAAATGTAGAAAAAAAGCCACATGGAAGAGGGCAGGAAAGGCAGAGATGCAGCTGGGAGTCAAATGGACCCATGGGACTATCTGTGGGAGGAAGGGATACTGAGAGTATGGAGAGAGGAGAGAAACAGACCACCCCAGGCACCCCAGGCACAGGGAATCTGTATGGGAAAATGAACCCCCAAAGCATCTGGCTTGGGAAACCAGAGGGACTGAATTTACTGAGTCCTTAACATCAGCAGGGCTTAGCACTTGGAACTTAAAAAAGCAGCAGGTTTGGCTCTGGGGCAGCCAGGAAGGCAATAGGAAACTGAGCCCCTGCCTTTAAAGAGATAGTACAACAAACAGCCCTGTGGAGATACAGCACAGAAACAGAAGTTTGAAAATTTTCTGAAGTATATGGGAGGGAGATTTCTTTACTAATGTCAAGGCATGTCTAGAGGACCAGGGATCTTTAGGAGACTTTTCCAGAAACAATGGAGTTAGTGGCACCATTCCTACTCCCACCCCTCCAAGCCTGGACACACAGACACCGGCAGGAACTCGCACAGTGCTAACCTTGCTATCTAACTTTGCTAAAAGCACTCCCTGCCCTATGTTCTCCTGCAGACATGCCCCCTCCACCCAGGCCTTGCCTCCAGATGCCCTCCCACAGCAGACCTGGGCAAACCTGGCTAATACTGAGCACCCCATCCCAGCACATTTCTGTGCATCTGCCACCTTCAGTCTGGCCTGCCTTGGTCCTGGCAGCTGCAGGTCCCATCCACAGGGAATAAACGTAACCTTGCTGACACGAGCACTGTGCTCCAAGTTCTGCAGACCTACCCACTCCAATATCTCCCAGGCTGGAGCCATCCAAAACGGTTCCACAAGCATGGCAGTGTGCAAGCAGCCCTGACAGGGACCAGCACCACTCCAAAGTGACTCCTACCCCAGGGAGAAGGGAAGGTAACCGTAGACACCAGTCTAACTGTAGCCTCAGCAGTAGGCTGGGGGCAGACACTGGGTCTGACTGCCGGCCCCGCACACCAATGACCGTTTCTCAGGGGACAACACAAGGAAAGAGCTCCACAGTTTAGTGTCACCCCATCTCTGGCAAACGCCTGATCTGACTCAACTCAAGGCCAAGGAGGCCCCAGACTAGCCCACTAACAACACAGGGACCAAACCCTGCCCACAACAGGCAAAGAAAGACATTGCGGATGACTGGACCGAAGATAAAAGTGGCTCAATCACGAAAACAGGGTACACACAACAAACATAGGAGACACCCTGAAGTGCCAGGTTTTCGTGAACAAGGGACTTTGTACTGTAGGGCACTATAGGACTTCTTCATAAGGCCACTACTTTCAAGAACAGGAGACACAGCTGACTTTCCTAACACATAAAAATAGACACAGAGGGGGAGCCTAGGTGGCTCAGTCACAAGTGTCTGCCTTCAGCTGAGGTCATGATCTCACTGTTTCTGAGTTCGAGCCCCACATCAGGCTCTGAGCCTGGAGTCTGCTTCAGATTCTATGTCTCTCTCTCTCCTTCTCACCACTCCTCATGCTCTGTCTCTCTCTCAAAAATAAATAAACATTTAAAAAATTTAAAAGAAAAGAAACAGAGAGTTAGACAAAATGATGAGAGGGAGGAATATGTTCCAAATGAAAGAACAAGACAAAATCACAACAGGAGAGCTGAATGAAAGGAGATAAGTAATATGCCCAATAGAGAATTTAAAGTCATGATCATGAAGATATTCACTGGACTTGAGAAGAGTAGAGCACCTCAGTGAGAACAAAGAAATAGAAAACACAAAAAATACCAGAGATGAAGAACTCAATAAACTGAAATTAAAAATACACTAGATGGAGACGGGGCACCTGGATAGTTCAGTTGGTGAATGTCTGACTCTTGATTTCAATTCAGGTCATGATTCCACAGTCATGAGATCCAGCCCACATCAGGTTCTGCACTGGGCGTGGAGCCTGCTTACGAGTCTCCCTTTCTCTCTCTCTCCCTCCCCTCCTCTCCTCTCTCACATGTGCATACACACAATTCTGCCTCTTAAAAAAAACACACTAGATGGGATAAATAGTAGACTAGAGGAAGCAGAAGAACAGATCAGTGACCTGATGGAGAGAGTGATCAAAGGAATTAAACTCAACAGCAAAGAAAAAATAATAATAATGAAAAAATGCAAATAGACTTAGGCAACTCAGTGGCACCATCAAGCATAATAACATTTGCAATTCAGGAATCTTAGAAGAAGAAGAGGGAAAAAAAGAGGCAGAAAATATATGTGAAAAAATAACAGCTTAAAACTTCCCAAATCTGGGGAAGGAAACAGACATCCAGATCTGGTAGGCACAGAGATCCCCAACAAAATCAACCTAAAAAAACTCATGCCAAGACATGTAATAATTAAAATAGCAAAAATTAGTAATAAAGAGAATTCTAAAAGCAGCGAAAGGAAATTGTTACATAGAAAGGGACCCCCATAAAGCTATCAGCTAAATTTCAGCAGAAACTTTGCAGATCAGAGGGGAATTGCATGATACTCAAAGTGCTGAAAGAAAAAAAAATCTGCAGCCAAGAATACTCTATTCATGTTTTCTTTTTTTAATTTATTTTTGAGAGACAGAGAGAGTGCAAGCAGGGGAGGGTCAGAGTGAGAGGGAGACACAGAACCTGAAGCAGGGCCTGGGCTCTGAGCTGTCAGCACAGCTCGAACCCATGAACGGTGAGATCATGACCTGAGCCGAAGTCAGATGCTCAACCAACTGAGTCATCCAGGTGCCCCAAGAATATTCTATTCAGTAAGACTATCATTCAGAATACAAGCAGAGATAAAGAGTTTCTCAGACGAACAAAAGTTAAATGAATTCATGACCACTAAACCAACCCTACAAGAAATGCTAAAGGGGACTCTGAGTGGAAAGGAAAGACCATAATCAGGAATAAGAGAAGTAGGAAGTACAAAAGATCTATAACAATCAGCCAAAGTATTCACAAAATAAAAGGATGTAAAGTATGACATTATATATCTAAAACATGGGGCAGGGGAGGGGTAAAGAATGGGTTCAAACTTAAGTGACCATCAAATTAACATAGAGTGCTATATTTAAGATGCTATACAATGCTATATTTAAGTCTAATGGTAACCACAAACCCACAACTGGTAAGAGATACACAAAAAAATGAGAAAGGAATCCAACTGTATCACTAAAGAAAACTACTACTCCTAAAGAAAATTGGCAAACTGTGAGAGAAGAGAACAGGAGAAGAAAAAGAAAAACTACAAGAACAACCATAAAATAAGTAACAAAATGGCAATAAGTACATACCTATCAATAATTGCTTTGAATGTAAAGGGACTAAATGCTCCATAATCAAGGCATAGTGTGACAGAGTGAATAAAAAAGCAAGATACATCTATATGCTGCCTGCAAGAGACTCATTTTAGACCTGAAGACACATGCAGATTGAAAGTGAGGGGATGTGGGGGTACCAGTTGGTTGGGTGTCTGGTTCTTGGTCACTGCTCACATCATGATCTCATGGTTTGTGAGTTCAGACCCCAAGTTAGGCTATGCACTGGTGGCATGGCACCTGCTTGAGATTCTGTCTCTCTGCCCTGCCCCCACTCATGCTTGCATATGCTCTCTCTCTCCCACTTTCTCTCTCTCAACAAATAAATAAATAAACATGAAAAAACATTAAAAATAAACATTAGAGATCATGCAAATGGAAGTGAAAAGAAAGCTGGGGTAGCAATACATACATCAGACAAAATAAACTTTAAAACAAAGACAATAACAAGAGACAAAGAATGACACTATATAACCACAAAGGGAATAATTCAATAAAAAGATATAACAATTATAAGTATTTATGCGCCCAACATGGAAGTACCCAAATATGTAAAGCAGCTAATATCAAACATAAAGGAAGTAATCGATAGTAATACAATAATAGTAGGGGACTTTGGCACACCACTTACATCAATGGATAGCTAATCCAAAAGGAATATCAACAAAATGGTGGCCTTAAATGACATGTTGGACCAGATAGATCTAACATATATTCAGAGCATTCCATCCTAAAACAGCAGAATGCACATTGTTTTCAAGTGCATGTGGAACATTCTCCAGAATAGATCACATATTAGGCCACAAAACAAATCTCAACAAATTAAAAAAGAAGGAAGTAATATCATGCATCTTTTCCAACTATAATGCTATAAAACTAGAAATCAACCACAAGAAAAAAAAATCTAGAAAGAACACAAATATGTGGAGGTTAAATAACACACTACTGGGGCACCTGGGTGGCTCAGTAGGTTAAGAGCCAGACTCCAGCTCAGGTCATGATCTGAAGGTTTGTGAGTTCAAGTCCCATGTTGGGCTCTGTCCTGACAGCTTGGATCCTGGAGCCTCTTTGGATTCTGTCTGTGTGTCGGTCTGTCTGTCTCTCTCTCTGCCCTTCCCTCACTCATGCTTTGTTTCTCTCTCTCAAGAATAAATAAACATTAACAAAATTTTTCAAAAAAGTAACATGCTACTAAACAGTGAATGGGTCAACCAAGAAATTAAAATTAAAAAATACGTGAAGACAAATGAAAATGAAAACAAAATGGTTCAAAATCTTGGGGATGTAGCAAAAGCTGCTCTAATGGGGAAGTTTATAACAATACAGGCCTACCTCAAGAATCAAGAAAAATCTCAAACAAATAATCTAACTTTACATCCTAAAGAGCTAGAAAAAGAAGAACAAACAAAACCCAAAATCAGTAGAAGGAAGGAAATAATAAAGATTTAGAGTAGAAATAAGCAAAATAGAAATTAAAAACAAACAGTAGGACAGATCAATAAAATAAGGAGCTGGCTCTTCAAAAAGATCAACAAAATTGATAAATGTATAGCTAGACTCATAAAAAAAAAAGACAGAGGACTTAAATAAACAAAATCAGAAATGAAAGAGGAGAAGTAACACCTAAAGCCACAGAAATACAAAGGATTATAAGAGAATATTGTGAAAAATTATATGCCAAAAAATTGGACAAACTAGAAGAAATGGATAAATTCCTAGAAACCTATAACTAAAATCAGGAAGAACTGAATCAAGTAGAAACAGAAAATTTAAACAGACCAATTACCAGCAATTAAATTGAATCAGCAGTAAAACAAAAAGCTTTCAACAAACAAAAGTTCAGGGACAGATGGTTTCACAAGTGAATTTTTTTTTAAACTTTTAAAACATACTATATGTTTTCACTCATAAATGTAACAGGGGAAACCTAACAGAGAACCATGGGGAAGGAGAAGGGGAAAAAATAGTTGGGGAGAGGGGGGGAGGGAGGCAATCCATAAAAGACTCTTGAATACTGAGTACAAACTGAGGGCTGATGCAGAAGAGGGAGAAGGGAAGGGGGTGATGGGCATGGAGGAGGGCACTTGTGGGGATGAGCACTGGGTGGTGGAAACCAACTTGACAATAAAGTATAAAAGGAAAAAGTAAACATTAAAAAAACTTATTGAGTTTATTTATTTATTTATTTATTTATTTATTATTTTTATTTTCTGAGAGAGAGGGCACAAGTGAGCAAGGGGCAGAGAGAGAGGGTGAGAGAGAGAATCTCATGAGGGGCAGAAAGAGAGACTGGGACTCGAGGTCACCCAATGGGGGGCTGGAACTTACCCAATTTGAGGTTCAAACTCACAAACCAGGAGATCATGACCTGAGCAGAAGTCAGATGTTTAACTGACTGAGCCACCCAGGTGCCCCTTTACAGGTGAATTCTACCAAACATTTAAAGAAGAAGTAATACCTGGGGTGCCTGGGTGGCTCAGTTGGTTAAACATTCAACTCTTGGTTTTGGCTCAGGTCACTGACAGTGCAGAGCCTGCTTGGGATTCTCTCTCCCACTCTTTTCCCCTCCCCAGTGCGTGCACGCTGTCTCTCTCTCAAAATAAATAAGTATTTAAAAAAATTTAAAGAAGAAGTAATACCTATTTTTCTCAAACTATTTCAAAACGTAGAAGAGGAAGGAAAGCTTCCAAATTCATCCTACGAGGCAGCATTACCCTTATACTGACATCAGATAAAGACATTACAAAAAAAGAGAACTACAGGCCAATGACTCTGATGAACACAGATGTAAAAATCCTCAACAAAATATTATCAAATTGAATCCAGCAATATATTTAAAAAATCATTCACCAGGATCAAGTGGGATTTATTCCCAAGATGCAAGGGTGGTTCAATATTCACAAATCAATTAATGTGATATATCACATAAATGAAAGAAAGGATAAAAACGACATGATCATTTCAACAGACGCAGAAAAGTCATTTGACAAAGTACAATATCATTCATGATAAAAAAAAAACTCAACAAAGTAGATTTAGAGGAAACATACATCAACATATAGGCCATATATGAATAATCTACAGCTAACATCATACTCAATGGTGAGAAACTGAGAGGTTTTCCCCTAAGATCAGGGACAAGACAAGGATGTCCACTTCCACCACCTTTATGCACCATAGTACTAGAAGTCCTGGCCACAGCACCCAGACAAGAAAAAGAAAAAAAAAGGCATTCAAACTGGTAAGGCAGAAGTAAAATGTTCACTGTTTGCAGATAACATGATACTATATATAGAAAACCCTAATGACTCCAACAAAGAATTACTAGAACTAGGTAAGTGAATTCAGTAAGGTTGCAGGATACAAATTCAATATACAAAAATCTGTTGCATTTCTATACACTAATAATGACGTAGCAGAAAGAGAAATTAAGAAAAGAATCCTATTTACAATTGCACCAAAAATAATAAAACACCCAGGAATAAACTTAACCAAAGAGGTGAAAGAGCTGTGCTCTGAAAACTATAAAACACTGATGACAGTACTTGAAAATATACAAACAAATGGAAAGATATCCCACGCTCATGGATTGAGAGAACAAATATTGTTAAAATATCCATTTTATCCAAAGCAATCTACAGATTTAATGCAATCCCTATCAAAATATCAAGAGCATTTTTCACATAAGAAGAAATAATCCTAAAATTTGAATGGAATCAAAAGACCCCAAATATCCAAAACAATCTTGAAAATGAAGAACAAAACTAGAGATACCACAATCCTGGATTTCAAAACATAGTACAAAGCTGTAGTATTCATAAAACTATGGTTCTGACACACACAAAAACAGACACCTGGATCCATAGATCAACAGAACAGAATAGAAAGCCCCAAAATAAATCCATAATTATATGGTCAATTAATCTACAACAAAGCATGAAAGAATATGCAATGGGAAAAACACAGTGTCTTCAACAAATGGTGTTGGGAAAACTGGGAAACTGCATGCAAAAGATTGAAATTGGAACACCTCCTTTCATCATACACAAAAATAAAGTCAAAATGGATTAAGGATCTAAACGTGAGACCTGAAACTATAAAAACCTAGAAGAAAGCACAGGCAGTAATTTCTCTGACATTGGCCATAAGCAACATTTTTCTAGATATGTCTCCTGAAACAAGGGAAACAAAAGCATAAATAAATTATTGGGACTACATAAAAATGTAAAGCTTCAGCACGGCAAAGGAAACAATCAACAAAACTAAAAGACAATCTGTCAAATGAGAAGATATTTGCAAATAACATATCTAATAAATGGTTAGTGTCTAAAATACATTAAGAGCTTACACAGCTACACACACACACACACACACACACGGACAGAAGACATGAACAGACATTTCTCCAAAGGAGACACCCAGATTGCCAACAGACACATGAAAAGATGTTCAAATCACTCACCATCAAGGAAATGCAAATCGAAACCATAATTAGGTAACATCTCACACCTGTCAGAATGGCTAAACTCAAAAACACAAGAAACAACAAGTGTTGAGGATGTGAAGAAAAAGAAACTCTTGTGCACTGTTGGTGGAATTGCAAATTGCTGCTACCACTGTGGAAAACAGTATGGCGGTGCCTAGAAAGTTAAAAATAGAATTACCGTATGATCCAGTAATTCCACTACTAGGTATTAATCCAAGGAATATTAAACACTAATTTGAAAAGATATGTGCACTTCTATTTCATTGTAGCCTTATTTATAATAGTCAAATTATGGAAGTAACCCAACTGTCCATTGATAAATAGATATAGAAAGTGTGGAAATACAATCAATTTCTGAGCCATAAAAAAGAAGGAAATGTTGCCATTTGCAATAACATGGATAAATCTAGAGAGCAAAATCCCAAGTGAAATAAGTCAGTTAAAGAAAGATTTCACTCATATGTGGTATTTAAGAAACAAAACAAATGTAGAGGTGCCTCCTGGCTCAAATGGTAGAACATGTGACTCTTGATATCGTGGTTTTGATTTTGAGCCCCACGTTGAGTACAGAGATTACTTAAAAATAAAGAGATCACTTAAATAAAAAAGAAATGGGCAAGAAACAGAACAAATGAAGAAAAAAGAGGGATGCCTGGCTGGCTGAATCAGTAGAGCATGCAACTCTTGACTTTGGCGTCATGAGTTCAAGCCACATGTTGGGCATGGAGCCTACTTTAAATAAATAAAATAAAAGTAGGATTACTTTAAAAAAAAAAAAGAAAGAAAAAGAAAAGAGACCAAAAAAAAAAAAAAACAACAAAGAAAGAAATCCACCACCACCAAAATACTCAAACTCTTAACTATAGAGAACAAACTGGTGGTTACCAGAGGGAAGGTGGATGGAGAGATGAGTGAAATAGACAATAGGAATTAAGAGTATGCTTACTGTGATGAGCACTGAGTAATGTATAGAATTGTCGAATCACTACACTGTACACCCAAAACTACTATACTGTATGTTAATTAATTGGATTTAAAAAATTTAAAGATAATTGAAAAGAAACTCCAATATGGTATAATCTTATTACAAACCATTTTTAAGCCCATTAATTACAAACTGGTAGCTAGGGGTAAGGATAAAATTATTTGAACCCCGTGTAACTAAATCCAGACAAGAAAAAGATATTTCATTAAAAAAATAATTATTCTATGGTGGTTTTTCTTTTATTATTTTGAGAGGAAGAGAGAGAGAGAGAGAGTGGGGGAGAGCCAAGTCGGGGGTTGAAAGAAAGAAAGAGAGAGAGAGGGAAGAGAGAGAGAGAGAGTGTGTCTTAAACAGGTTCCATGCAGAGCCATACATGATGCCGGGATAGAAATCAAGAGTCCAGCACTCAACAGACTGAGCCACCCAGATGCCCCAAACTGTAGTATTTTTAAATGTCTCACAAATGCCAAAAAATTAAGAACCTCTGTCATATAGTTAAAGTTTATATATTAATTGGCAGAGTTGGATTCCTCAGCATTCCTTCCCCACATCTTATAATACTATTGACATGTGTCCAGTCCTTTGATATTTCATGTTTAAGATTTCTCAGACCATAATTAGCAGTTCTGTGATCATGTCTACAAAGCCTTTCATTCCAATTCAATGTCATTTCTCTTGACATTCGATTTCTGTCAGCACAGGCGACAATTTCATCTTTAACATAGTTATTCTTCCAACATCCATATGCATCTTGCAAATAATGTGCCAGCTATAAGACTCAAGGGACATATAGATGGATCACCATCCCCAGTTCACAGGGAGGACTCTGAGTAATTTAATTCAATCAGGGTGATTCTCCCTCCCTTTGTAGCAGTCATTGATTTAGATAATCTAAATAGAAGCCAGTTGCATGGGATTGGCTGGCCACTGGAACTGGGTCAGGATTGGCCCAATGAGGAAAAAAAATTTTTTTGAAGATTTCTTGGGGAGCCTGGTTGGCTTAGTCAGTAGAGTGTGCAACTTTTGATCCCAGAATTCTGGGTTGGAGCCCCACGCTGGGTGTAGAGATTGCCTAAAAATAAAATCTTAAGACCCATAAGCAGTAAAGAAATCGAATTAGTAGTCAAATATCTCCCAAGAAAACAAGAGTCCAGGGCAAGATAGCTTTACAGGGGAATTCTACCAAACATTTAAGAAAGAGTTAACACCTATTCTCTTGAAGCTGTTCCAAAAAATAGAAATGGAAGGAAAACTTCCAAACTCTTTCTACAAAGCCAGCATTACCTTGATTTCAAAACCAGACAAAGGCCTCACTAAAAAAAGAGAACTAGAGACCAATCTCCCTGATGAGCATGGGTGCAAAAATCCTCAACAAGACATTACCCAACTGGATCCAACAATACATCAAAAAAATTATTCACCACGACCAAGTGGGATTTATACCTGGGAAGTAGGACTGGTTCAATATCCACAAAATCACATCAATAAAAGAAAGGGCAAGAACCACATGATTCTCTCAATAGATGCAGAGAAAGCATTTGACAAAATACAGCATCCTTTCTTGATAAAAACGCTTAAGAAAGTAGGGATAGAAGGATCATACCTTGTGATCATAAAAGCTGTATATGAAAGACCCAACGCTAATGTCATCCTCAATGGGGAAAAACTGAGAGCTTTCCTCCTAAGGTCAGGAACAAGACAGGGATGTCTACTCTTGTTACTGTTATTCAACATAGTATTGGAAGTCTTAGCCTCAGCAGTCAGATATCACAAAGAAATAAAAGGCATCCAAATTGGCCAGGAGGAGGTCAAACTTTCACTCTTCTCAGATTACATGATACTCTATATGGAAAACCCAAAAGATTCCACCAAAAAGCTGCTAGAACTGAATCATGAATTCGGCAAAGTGGTAGGATATAAAACTAATGAACAGAAGTCAATTGCACTCCTATACACCAACAATGAAGCAACAGAAAAATCTATACACTGAAAACTATAGAAAGCTTGTGAAAGAAATTGAAGACACAAAAAAATGGAAAAATATTCCATGCTCCTGGGTAGAAAGAACAAACATTGTTAAAATGTCAATAATACCCTAAGCAATCTACAGATTTAATGTAATCCCTATAAAAATAACACAGAGCTTCAGAGAGCTAGAACAAACAATCCTAAAATTTGTATGGAACCAGAAAAGACCCCAAATAGCCAAAGCAATCTTGAAAAAGAAAACCAAAGCAGGAGGCATCATAATCCTAGACTTCAAGCTGTATTACAAAGCTGTAATCTTCAAGACAGTGTGATACTGGCACAAAAACAGACCCTCAGAACAATGGAGCAGAATAGAGAACTCAGAAACGGACCCACAAACATATGGCCAACTAATCATTGACAAAACAGTGGAATAAAGACAGTCTCTTCAGCAAGTGGTGCTGGGAAAACTGGACAGCGACATACAGAAAAACGAACTTTCTTACACCTTACACAAAAATAAACTCAAAATGGATGAAAGACCTAAATGTAAGACAGGAAGCCATCAAAATCCTCGAGGAGAAAGAAGGCAAAAACCTCTTTGACCTTGGCCGCAGTAACCTCTTACTCAATACGTCTCTGGAGGCAAAGGGAACCAAAGCAAAAATGAACTATTGGGACTTCATCAAAATAAAAAGCTTCTGCACAGTGAAGGAAACAATCAGCAAAACTAAAAGACAACTGATAGAATGGGAGAAGATATTTGCAAACAACATATCACATAAAGGCTTGGTATTCAAAATCTATAAAGAACTTATCAAACTCAACACCCCAAAACAAATAATCCAGTGAAGAAATGGGCTAAAGACATGAACAGACACTTCTCCAAAGAAGACATCCAGATGGCCAACTGACACATGAAAAGATGCTCAACATCACCCATCATCAGGGAAATGCAACATTAACAACTCAGGCAACAACAGATGCTGGTGAGGATGTGGAGAAAGAGGATCTCTTTTGCACTGCTGGTGGGAATACAAACTGGTTCAGCCATACTAGAAAACAGTCTGGAGATTCCGCAAAAAAATAAAAAATAGAACTACCTTACCACCCAGCGGTTGCACTACTAGGTATTTATCCAAGGGATACAGGTGTGCTGTGTTTCCAAAGGACACATGCACCCCAATGTTCATAGCAGCACTGTCAACAATAGCCAAAGTATGGTAAGAGCCTAAATGTCCATTGATGGATGAATGGATAAAGAAAATGTGGTATATGTACACAATGGAGTATTACTCAGCAATCAAAAAGAATGAAATCATGCCATTTGCAACTATGTGAATGGAACTAGAGGGTATCATGATAAGAGAAATTAGTCAGAGAAAGACAAATATATGACTTCACTCAATGAGGACTTTAAGATACAAAACAGATGACATAAGGGAAGGGAAGCAAAAATAACACAAATAGGGAGAGGGACAAAAATATAAGAGATTCTTAAATATGGAGAACAAACAGGGTTGCTGGAGGGATTGTGGGAGGGGGGATGGGATAAATGGGTAAGGGGCATTAAGGAATCTACTCTTGAAATCATTGTTGCACTATATGCTAACTTGGATGTAAACTTTAAAAAATTAATTTAAAAATGTAAATTTAGGCAAAAATAAAACAAAATAAGAAAACAAAATCAATTTTTCCTAAAAAGCTTTAAAAGTTATACACGTATAAAAAATTAAAAAAATAAAATCTTAAAAATTAGATTTCTTTTTTACTTGGATTGTGATTTATCTCAACTTTCATTGAATTTACAGTGTAGTTTAGAGATGAGCTACCGATACAAAAATTTAAGTAATTTCCCCTGACATCCCCTCTGAAGGATTCTTGCCTTCCTCTGAGCTGCTTACCCTGCTTCTACGTAAATTTAAACAATGGTCATGGAGGAGGCCTCCGATGTCTAAGGATGTTGTAATTTCTCCTTGATTCCAATACCAATATTATGAGCGATGTATCGGTGTTTCCATTTTCAGGAGTGTATGTGCTGCGCCTCACTCCCTTCCCTTTCTCCCCCTCACCTTCCCCACAGCTGAGGCCTATTGCACCTGCTGCCTGTGCTCCAGCCTCTTCCTCTTCACCGTCAGTGGTCAGGCCCAACCTCCTTCTCAACGCTGCCTTCTCTCTTGTCCACAACCATATCCACCAGATTCATTGTCACTCTGTTCTTCACGGCAGCCCCCTGGGTTCTACTCTTTGCTGGCCATTTTTGGTTTTCTCTGTGTCTGCTGTCCACCATTCTCTCTCTTTCTCTGGTCTGCCTGTCTTCTTTTGTTATGATTCCTGTCTCTCAGGTCAATGTCTCTTAGTTCCAGAGAAAAGGCTGTCACAGTGCTGACAGCATGCCTTTCTGTCATTTTCAATAACTGTCTTCTCCAATCCCATCAAGCAGAACATACTTTTCTGTCCTTCTATGCTCTTTTGTCATGTCTCCATTCCTTCCTTATGGATCCTACTACAGTCATTCTCAAAGGTCAGACACTCTTGCCTCAAAATAAGGGGGAACGAAACCTCAGTGAAAGAGTTCTCATCAACAGGAACTGGGAAGACGAAATATAATAGTCACAAAAGTTTTAAGGAGAGAAAAAACATTACTTGCCTCATAAGGTTTTTTTTTTTTTCAGTCTCAGTTTTGGTTTCTAGAACACAATGTAAAAGAAAGCCTGCATAAATTCTTGAGTGTTATTAGGCCCAGGGGGAATGATCTAAATAAGCTTAAAATGAAAAGATTTCCATAAAGTACAGCCAAATTGTTAATAACTCTGAAAGTGTGACGGCTGTTAATGATAAAGGGAGAGTTTAGAAAGAATAAGCCATAATTTTGGTAGAGAATTTAGACCTAATCAAAGGAGACAAATACATAATTCTCAGACAGCACAGACTATTGATTTTTAAAAAATAATTTCCTTAACTTCATTTGACTGACTGGGGTTCTCATTCCCTTTACGAAAACAATTTAGGGGTGCCTGAGTGGCTCAGTCGGTTAAGCGTCCGGCTTCGGCTCAGGTCATGATCTCGTGATTCGTGGGTTTGTGCTGACAGCTAGCTCAGACCCTGGAGCCTGTCCTTAGATTCTGTGTCTCCCTCTCTCTCTGACCCTTCCTCGCTCATGCTGTCTCTCTCTCTCTAAAATAAATAAAGACAGTAAAAAAAAAAAATAAAAAAAAGAAACCAATTTAAAGATAAAACAAGTGAGAAAAATTAGACTTTTTAAAAACACAATACATTATTTGACAGTAGACTCAAGTAAGAGAGAACTATTATATTCCTTTTACCTAGAATCATTTTCCACATTATATCGATGTGTAATAATTTAAACTTATATATGTATAATAAAATAATTCCCTTCAGTTGATTCTATGTCCTTTGTTCACGGAATTCTATTTGATGTGAACTAGACTTTGAAATCAATATAGTATAAGACAAAGACATAACAATGTGATTTGGTGAGTAAAAGAAAAAGGGAGGAGAGAAAATGATCACGTGGAAAAATGTCATAATCAATATTTTTAATATCTTCATTGTTCCAACATCTTAGAGAGGTAAATAATAATTTTTCAAATCTTATCATAGCTTTTAAGTAAGGTTATGTGAAAGCACCATTTTCATTATTATTTTGAATTATATCATCAACATCCTTTTGGAAATTTATATGGAAAATTTGCTTTAAAAATAGTTTTGGGGGCACCTGGGTGGCTCAGTCGATTAAACCTCCGACTTCAGCTCAGGTCATGATCTCACATTTGTGGGTTCAAGCCCCGCATCGGGCTCTGTGCTGACAGCTCAGAGCCTGAAGCCTGCTTCGGATTCTGTGTCTCCCTCTCTCTCTGCCCCTCCAGGCTCATGCTCTGTTTCTCTCTGTCTTAAAAATAAATAAAGTATTAAAAAATTTTTTAAATAAAATAAAAATAAAAATAAATAGTTTTGGGGCACCCGGGTGGCTCAGTTGGTTGAGCATCTGACTCTTGATTTCGGCTCAGGCCATGATCTCACGGTTTGTGAGACGGAGCCCCAGTATCCTGTCTGTCTGCAGTGCCTGTAAAGAGCCTTCACCATATGAGTAAAAGCTGCACAGAGAAAAGGAGTCTTCAATTTGTTGGCTATAATCCTCAGGAATATAGTCTCTGAAGTCAGAGATGGAGATGGGAGATGCTGGTGGCACTCCTGCAGAGACACTGTATTCCTTGACTAGAAACTAAAGAGGAAGAAAGCCCTGCCTTCTTGGCCAAATCCGCCTACAGTGGAACTTCCATAAAGCTGAGCTGGAGAAGGGGAGACAAGGAGCAGGTTGTGGCTCAAGCACTACAGATTCTTGCTGTTAGTACTGAAATTTCATAGATTTCCTTGAATAAATGTTTCTTTATTTGCTGTATAACCTTAGGATAATTTTCAGAGACTTTAAATGGATGTTTTTGTAATTTTCTTCAGTTACGGTTATTTTGCTGGGGAACAGATTCGTGTAGTACCTCAAGCTGCTATTCTGGAAGTAGAATCCCTTGAATTTTAGTTTTTGCAAGTAATCTTAGAATAGTTAAAGTAACAAGTCAATTGGGGAAAGCAGTTCTTATTTTTATTTTTAAAAATTTTTTAACATTTATTCATTTTTGAGAGACATTGTGTGAGCGGGGGAGGAGCAGAGAGAGAGGGAGACACAGAATCTGAAGCAGGCTCTAGGCTCTGAGCTGTCAGCACAGAGCCCCACACGGGACTTGAACCCAATGACTGCGAGATCATGACCTGAGCCAAAGTTGGAGGCCAAACCCACTGAGCCACTTAGGCTCCCAGCAGTTCTTATTTTTAAATGAATAATTCTATTACATACTTATTTCTTCTGCAAATAATTCTATTGGTGAGATTAACGAGCATTATTCATTATCGTGAAAAAAATGTGTTCCTTTTAAAGCCATAGTTCATTGTATTTATACTCATAAATCCCATAAGCAAACACATATCTCTCCTTTACTAGGGAACGTCAACAGATAGTAAATATCAGCGCAGGACTGCAACGGCTCAGGGGAGGGAGTGGAGGGAGCTGTGGCAGCGGCCAGGCAGCCCAGCCCTGTGAAGGTTCTCCAAGGTGCCTGGGCCCCACAGGTACCTTACCTGCCCCACCCCCTATAATGCCCAAGAGGAAGAAGGCCAGCTCTGCTGAGGGGGCAGAGGAGCAGCAGCCCAAGAGGAGTTTGGTGAGGTGGTCAGCCAAACCTACTCCTGCAAAAGTGAAAACGAAGTAAAAAAAGGTGGCAGGAAAGGATAAATCTTCAGACAAAAATGTGCAAACAAAGGGGAAAGGGAGAACCAAGGGAAAACAGGCTGAAATGGCTAACCAGGAAAGGAAAGACTTACCTACAGAAAACGCAGAAACTGAAAATGAGGAGAGACTAGCCTTTGATGAAGCCGGAGAGAAAGAAGCTAAGTCTGATTAATAACATATACCACGTCTTATCTGTGGTCTCTATCTCCTTGTACAATCTAGCAGAATATTTTTATCAACTATTTTGTAAATGCAACTTTTTTTGGTAGCTCTACCAATTTTTAAGGAGGGAATCCCATCTCATCCTATTTTTGAAGTATAAATGTTTTTTTTTATAGAGGTGAAATCATTTGCTGGTTGTTTATCTTTTGGTAGAACTAGAAAATAGTGAGACATTAAATGTGGGAGGCTTTGATTGTGTTGGGTGTCAGCTTAACATTCCATATGTGGGGTAGTTTTCATATCCCATAATTCCAAGCATACTAAATGGTAATTTGGAGTCAGTAGTGCATTTAATAGGTCTTGAACATTTTGAATTACTTCTATTCCCGTATTGCTTTTGGTAGAATTGTTTCCTGAAGAAAATCACTTTTTGATCTTGGCTCTCCTCATCAGAATTTTCTAGACTCTATAATACCTTGGTTGTGGTGGTCCCGTTTTCTTAGTAACTTTTTTACTGAGCTGAAAGATTGAAAATTTGAGTATGTAGTGTCTATGACATTCAATTGTGAATTAATGGGACCTAGTGTAATAGCATATCAAATATTGAAGCTATTGGCACTGGATATACTGTAGTTAAGGAAATTTTGCCTCTAAATTTTAAGCAGGAAGGTCACTAGAATAACCTTTTTAAAAAAAGCTTAATGCTTATTTTATTTTTGAGAAAGAGAGAGACAGAGTGTGAGCAGAGGAGGGGCAAAGACAGAAGGAGACACAGAATCTGAAGCAGGCACCAGGCTCTGAGCTGTCAGCACAGAGGCCGAGGCAGGGCTTGAAGTCACAAACCATGAAATCAAGACCTGAGCCAAAGTTGGGTGCTTAACCGACTGAGCCACTCAGGTGCCTACTGGAATAGCTTTTAGAAAAGAATCACAACTACATGACTTTTTAGATTTTTGGTATGTCTGCTAGGAATTGTGTATGGGAGTGCCTGGGTGGCTCAGCCGATTAAGGGTCCGACCCTCAGTCTCATTTCAGGTCTTGATCTCAGGGGCTTTATCTCAAGTTTATGAGTTCAGACCCCACACTGGGTTCTGCACTGGGCAGGGAGCCTACTTTAAAAAAAAAAGAATTGTGTACAAATTGAAATGTCTTTATTGATTCTCTGAACAACCAATAAAAACTCAATTATGAGAGAAAAATAGAACATAAAGGCAGTGATGATTATAAAACACAATGAAAATCCAAGTTAAGGCTTTTTATTTGTTTCAAAACCCATGTTCATACATAATTCTGTCTAAAAAAAACTTCCATGTACCAGTTGAGTTGAGTTCATCTCCCCAGAATATATATTATTTATCCTGTACAAACAATTCCTTTGGTTAGATTGTACGAATTAGTAGCAACCATAATCATATCACTTTAATGAATTATCAGTTCCTTTCTTGAGTTTTGGTTTCTATTTGGATGATTTAGCCTTTAATAGTACACGCATGTGCAAAAGAAATACAGAGCATTTCTTTGTAAACACAGCAAATCTACAAACTGTACTAATTCTTATCTTCTGGAAAGTTGGCCAACAATGAATAATTGAGGACATCCTCAGTACAGAAAACACCAAAAACATACTTGACCACTCTCCCTTCTTAAAACCTAGAACATGTTAAGGTAGAAATGGCAGGATCTATTGATGGATAGACTATGGGCTGAGGAGGACCCTATGGCTTTGGGCTGAAGCCATAGGAGGGATGGGGTTCTGCAGGGAGAGCAAGTTTTAGGGTGTGGACGTTTATCAGGGATGGTGTAGTGATTAAAATGTTTAGGCTAGTGTCTTAATCACAACTTCACACTTTTACCTAATTTGAGTCTTCTCTCGTCTCTGGCTTGCTTTAGGCAGGAAAGGCAACAGTAGGGGAGAGAGCATGATCAGCTTCTGTATCTCTTTTCTCACTGTGGTTCTCCTCCTCTTTCCTGGCCCTTGCCCAGCTCTTCTTTCAGGATAGGAAGGGACAGAAAGATCTCAGTGACAGACACCTCATGGAGGTGCCCACTGGAGAAGGCAGACCCCTTCTCTCCGATGGGGCCCTTCCTTGAGTCTATTAGTGACTCCTGTGCTGAACTCTTTGATGACTGCTCCCTGGACCCTGGAAATGCCCCTCCTCTGACTGTCATTCTTGACTGTTCCCTTTCATCTTTCACACCGCTTCTTTGTTGGGAACTGATGATCTCTCCAGGACAGAATCCAAGAGGGACCTAGGACCTGCATTTGGTGCATAAGAACCATCAATTCCTTGCCCTGCCCTCAGAGGGAGTGCAGTCCACATTTAGCGTAGCTCTCTACTCTGCCACCACTTACTACTTTAGCCTAGAGAATTTTTTTCAGAACTAGGTTTGGCATTTGCCTCCCTATCACACAAACTCCAAGAGAAACAAGCCAAACTCTCCAAGGGGTTCTCTTAAAGCTCCCTTCAATAGTTGGCTAACATGGGAGGACATACACAAAACAAAACAGATACCACAATACCAAGTGTTATAAAAAATGTGGAATAACTGGAATTATCATATACTGGTGGTAGGATTGCCTCTTTGGGGGACCTTTGACAGCATCTACTTAAAGTGACCTGGTAACTCTAAATCTAGTTAGATATCTACTACATACATACGTACACACATACAATCAATAGAAGACATATAGAGAGTGATCATAAACTTGAAACAATCCAAGTGCCCATCAGCAAGAGAATGAATAAATAATAGTGGTGTATTTTCTAAATGGAACTTTTTGAAAAAGGAATGAGCTACTGCTATATGCAATATGGGTAAATTTCACAGATATACAATAAGTCAAGGAGAAGAAGCACATTACAAAAGGGTATACACTGTTTGATTCCATCTAGATGACTCTCGATAACAAAAAAAAACTAATCTGTGTTGTTAGAAGTCAGGATAGTATAGTAAGTAGTGACTAGGACTGGGGAAGAGAGAGGTTTCTGGGTTACTTGAATATTCTATATTTAATATGATTGACGGTTGCATTTGTAATGTGATGGTTTTATACACTTCTTTTAAAATTTAACCTCGCTGTACAGTTACAAGTTGTGCATTTTATAACATGTATGTTACACTTCACTAAGAAAGTGAAAACAAAATTTATGGAGAAATTCATGTTCTCACGAGTATTCATGCATTGCATTTTCATTATTTAATAACATGGGCCTGGACTTATCTAGGAGGAATGTTTTAATTGTGAAGAGATTCTGAGTCAAATACCCCTGGAAGAGACATTTAACAAAGGGAAAATGTTATGGCTAAGTAAAAATAGTCCTCTTCCTTTGCTCCCTGTGGCTGCCGTTTTCGCTAAGCTTCTGAGGGTTCCACTCAGCTAGTAGTGTGGCTTCCAGGACTTCTTACTAGGCTTTACCAGCAGGGGTCAGCTCTGTACAAAACCCAGAAGCTGGAGCCTTCTGCGAGCTGGAACGTTCTCACCGGTTCAGTCATCTGTCCTGGCCTTTTATTTTAGTTCTGACTTCACATCTCTAGGTACACTTGACTCTGTCACCAGTACCCACTCGCATGATCAGAACATGGACCAGAAACTTCACTGCCTTCCTCCCTCATTCAAATACACTGCTCCGTCCTTCCACTTTCCAAGTAACCAGCAGCAACACTCCTTTCATGTCATCAAACCCGCCATCCCCTCTCCATCCTGCCATCCCCTCCTCTCTTCACTGACCCCTTATGCAGCCCTGACATCAAGGCTCATCAGCGCCATTACTTCGACAAACACCTTCAACGCTTTGACCATGCCAGACCTCAGCTCTTAACGCATTAATGATTTCTCATCGTCCTTTGGATGAAATACAAAACCCACTCCAGTGCCCACAAGCTTTTGCATGCCTAGTCCTGTGCGAGTACCTCTTCCACATGGACTCTTGCATCACATGCTCACTCCACACTTTCAGTTCTTTCCTGCACCTGTTTCAAAGTCATTTCTTCCAAGTCCATCCTTTTATTCTCTTTCCTGACAAGGTGTTTATTTCTTTCAAGATGCAATGTAAAATTATACCCATGCTTGTGTACTTGTGTGCTTAACGTTTGTCTTTGACATGAGACTGTGTGCTCAACAAAGGCAGTGGTCATTCTGGTTTACTCGCCTTTTATACAAGCACCAAGCACTTGACCCCACAAAGACAGGGAACAGATGTGGGACCCTCTGTTGCTTAAAATAAACCAATAGCACTTTGTAGCATATTTGTCCTTCAGAGAACTTTCACTCCATTATCATAATTATTGCGTAAGATAAGTTACATTAGTAAGATAAGCATTAGAATTCCCATTTGATAGATGAAGAAGAGAGACACAAAGAATTGACTAAAATGTCAGAGTAAGGACTAAAGCCAAAATCTCTGACTTACTCCTCTATGTATCTTAACTAGTATCTGTAAATGTTCTGTCTCAGGGCGCCTGGGTGGCTCAGTTGGTAGAGCTTCCGGCTTTGGCTCAGGTCACGATCTCACGGTTTGTGGGTTCGAGCCCCAGGTCGGGCTCTGTGCTGACAGCTAGCTCAGAGCCTGGAGCATGCTTCAGATTCTGTACCTCCCTCTCTCTGACCCTCTCCTGCTCATGCTGTCTGTCTCTCAGAAATAAATAAAAAAACATTAAAAAAATAAATGTTCTGTCTCTTGATCAAACTTGCAGTGAAAAAGATAACTTAATAGTTAAATGCCCAGGCTCCAGGGATAGACTGCTAAGGTTCTAAACTCCGATCCAACACTCAACTTGTTGTGTGACTTTAGGCAAATTACTTAACTTCCCTGAGCTTCAGTTTCTCCACCTCTAAAGTGGAAATAATATCTATCTGAGGAAGTTGTAATGATACACACACACACACACACAGCGCTAAGCATGGTGTATGAGAAGCACTCAAAGTTAGCCATTATATATAGAATTCTTTTGTGAATAGTGATTATATTTCCTCCTTTCCAGTAACTCTAAAAGCACAGGGCCTTTCAAGGTAATGTTTAACACAAATGCTGGACACTATCTTCTGGCAACATTGGGATTTTTGTTTTCTTGAATTTATTCTTATCTGTGAATACTGTTGCCTTTGAGGAATAAAAAAAAAGTATAATATGTACTCTTGGTGTGACCACTCCCAGGTGTATACCCTTTAAGACCTGATAATTAGGAGCAGACTCCTAGACGCCTGTTTTCTCTTAGTTCACTCATTGTAGAGTCCATTTTCCTGTCCCTCTTTGGGAGAGTGTAATTGATATAACTTGCATCCTCAAACTCCCTTTATTGTGGGATGGCTTCATATACAACAGCTATGGCAGTTACTGCGACTTGACCTAATAAGGCATTGAGTTAATAGAGTAATCTCTACCCCCACAGGACAGGACAGAAAATTTTAGAGTAGCATGCAAAGGAAGCAGGTTAGTTCTCTTCATGGTGGAAGCCTAAAGAAGTTTATTAGAATGAAAAAATCACATGCCCTTTGAAAAATTGCTTTATGCAGGATAAAGTGATAATTTAAAATAAGCCTACAAAGGAGAAGTAAAGGTCATGACATTTTATCTCATGTGGTTGGCCCTTTTAAAAATATGTCCTGCTGGAATATTTTTGTCTCCTGCAGTTATTACTATAAACATAGAGGAATAATGGTCCCTAATGAAATTTGTCAAACATATGAGTGCAAACTTATTTTATTTTTTTAATGTTTATTTATTTATTTTGAGAAAAAGGGAGAAAGAGAGAGTGGGGGAGGGGCAGAGAGAGAGAGAGAGAGAGAGAGAGAGAGAGAGAGAGGGAGAGAGTCCCAAGCAGGCTCTGTGCTGTCACAGCAGAGCCTGATAGAGGACTCAAACCCACGAACCTAGAACCCATTAACCTCGAACCCATGAACCATGAGATCATGACCTGAACCTAAGTCAAGAGTCAGAAGGTCAACGGACTAAACCGCCCAGGCGCCCCCATGTGAATGCAAATTTAAATGGAGGTTACCCTGGAAAGCTAACACAAAGGACTAATGGGTTGCAATCTGTTAGAACAGATTAAAATGTTTTGTTTAACTATGTATGGTGATGCCTCTTCCTCTCTTAATCATCATTTATTCACATTTTTATGTAACTACCTGAGTTATGAATCTGTAAGAATTTGTTTAAAAGACAGTAAAAGCATTTTTACCTATTCTGTGTCTTTTAGAGAATTCAGTAAACTATTAACAGTATAGGACAGAATACTTTCCATTATAATGTTTAATGATCTTTTCAGTTTTTATTGAAGTACTACAAATTAATCAGCTCTAATAGGTTCTCTTTTACCTACAGTCCGTTTTTTTTTTGAAATGATGAATTGGTTCTCCAGCATTCTCCAAAGATGGTCAATGACATTTTTTATTTTATTTTATTTATTTATTTTTTGGTAACTTTATTTATTTTATTTTTTTAGAATATAACACTATTTTTTAACATATGCAATTATTTTCCATCATTTACAATACAGTAGTTACAATGACACTCCAAATGGATAAGCAAAGTAAAAAATCAGAACCCCAACTTCTATTTCATGTAATTAGACTTATACAGAAATTAGAAGGTTAAGTAACAACTAGTTAATCACCTAATTTCACAGCT
>NC_043703.1:109364493-109390988 GCF_006229205.1 Suricata suricatta | reverse complement strand
CAAAATAAACTTAGATTGTATTGCAGTTTCACTTAACAGTATATAAAATGCTGTGTTGTGACAGGTATCAACTATTCATTAGATACTGAATCAATTTTTCTTAAGCACTACTAACTGCTTGCTTTTCTTGAAGCTAGATTCAATGACATTTTTAAAATGAATAGTTTGAACTTACTATTTATCCATACTTCATGGATTTGAATTCATTATTATTTCTTACTGCTGCTCAAATTGTTTCATCTTGGGCCAGTGGGAACATCTTCAAGTTTGCTTCTGAATCATTTTGACATGATTCTATTAATCTTTGATAACTTCTTTGCTTTCTAGTGGGACAAAATAGTCCAGGTCTCAATGTGTATGTGTTCTACTTCAGACCTGGAATTAGCCATTTCTTCACGAAGTTTGGTTCTTTTTAGTAGGAAACTGTATTTAGAAACTACAATCTAATTGCTCAAGGTGTCTGTTGCTGAGTTAGTCATTATTTGCAGGCTTTTTCAGAAGCTACTTTAAACAAAAATTCTAATCAATTCATTTGAGGTATGTTGTATCTCATTCTATTCTCTCACTTTAAAATGTCTTGCTTTCCCCAAGTTCTTTGTGACTCTTCTTATGGTCTTAAACACTCATTTTTCTACCTGGGTTTTTTAGAAAGTACCCTTTCCTCCTCTGAATAAAATATTTTGATTGTTGAAAATCAATGGACTTTGAGCACACATGATTTCTTTAAGGAGTTGGTGTGGCATAGTTCTAAGGGGGTGGGTATTGGAATCAGATTGCCTGGCTTTAAACCCATAATGTGGGAAATTAACTTGATGCAATGGTTATTTCCAAGCATCCTACCAGGTGAGCTATCCTAGAGTAGGTCATGGTGTGGAAAGGCTCACAGATTAAAAAATAAAATTAAATCACAGTTTGTTGAATCACCTTAAAACATACAGTTAAAAAACGAGAGGTAAGAGATGAGATAGACTGAGACATTTATAAATGGGTCCAAGCCTCACGGAGGACCACGCCCCCTGAATTCTATGTTATACAATGTCCAGGTGGATATTCTCTTTCTCTTTCTGCCACATCAGTCTTCCAGGCTGAAGGTGTGACTACAAAGACCAAGTAAAGATTGACAAGGTGCTTGGTAGGAAGATGACTGAGCAGACACAACCTTACTTTTTTGGGGAGAAGTACAGTCAAATACTTTTGACCCAAAGCTGTAGCTTGCCAATTAGCCTGCTAAGCAGCAATGGATTTTCTCTGCATCTCTTGGATTAAGCACATGTGGAACCAGAGTGGAACTGAAATGGATGTCACTAATGGGTACATGATTTTGGAGATAACATTAGTATGTGATAAAGATACTGTCGTTATGTTTAGAAAAAAATTAAAGAGATATGAATTTGAAACAAAGCAGGAGAGCTTGACAGTATTATTTTAGCTTTTTGGGCTGGTAGTGGAGTTGCCTTATGTTTCTGCTTCTTGGTTCTAAATCCACACAAACAATTCAGAAGATGGTTTACAGGGTGTGCTCTTTAAAACCAGCTCCTTGGAATTTTCCTAGTGCTCCATAGGCTGAGGGAGGTTAGGGGGAGATAAAGAGCGGGGGGTGCAGGGTTTGGGGAGAGACCAGTATAATGGCTTAATGGTTTCATGGGAAACTATGCTTTAAAAAGTAGTTGTTGGGCCACCTTAAACTGAACCCTTAATTACAGGACATTGAGGACAAGCTTATCAAAGCTATTGCTGATTATCAATAAGTTCTACCCACTTTACAAAGGCTTGTTTTTAATAAGCATTGATTCTTTTGAAAATCCTAAATGTATCCAGGCAAGATATTTCATGTTAATGAGGCTATTAGGAAAATTAAAATGTGAACTCTCTGAACATGTATATGATGTACAAATTTGTGAATAAGAGAAACTTAAAACTTTTATAATTTGTAAGACAAAATTTTAAAGCAATAAAAATATTCACAAGGCTACCACTGTAATACAATTATTTTTAAATTTTGTGTGTTGCTTTTTACTTACATAAATAATTCTTAAAGAGTTATAATGGGGGTGCTTGGGTGACTCAGTTGTCTTAGCATCCAATCTTTGATTTTGATTCAGGTAATGATCTCACAGTTCATGGGAATGAGCCCCACTTCAGGCTCTGCACTGACAGCATGGAGTCTGCTTGGAATTCTCTCTCTCTCTCTTTCTCTGCCTCTCCCCTGCTCATGCTCTCTCTCTCTCTCTCTCTCTCAAGAGATATAAACCTTGAAAAAAGAATTTTCATAATATCTTTTCAATTTCATGTTCTGTTTCTTCATGTTTCCAATTCTTTCTGATTATCATTTTAATTCCTTATATTTTATTCTGTTGATGCATCATAACTTACTGATCTATTTTAATATTGTATACTTAGGTTATTCTCACTTTTAAAAATATATCATACTCAGTGCTAGAAGGAAAGCTATATTAATATTTATTTTTGCTTTCCTTCAATATTTTCTTTGGGACAAGTGAAATTATAATAAGATACCATGAGCTTATTAGGTAGCAATTCCTGGTCTATTTCAAAATGCCTATCTAGACTCCTTTAAAAACACTGTTTAGAGGTACTTGATTGGCTTAGTCAGTAGAGCATGCAACTCTTGATCCTGGGGTTGTGAGTTCAAGTCCCACCTTGGGTGTAGAGAATACTTAAAAATTAAATCTTAAAAAAAAAAAAACCAAACAGCCACTGATCATATTTACACATTTAAAAACCGACCCTTGAAAAGCAGACTCTAACAGTAATAAGGAATAGGGATTCTTCTCATTTGCCTAAAGTGTTAAAACTAAGAATGTAGGGTGCCTGAGGTGGCTCAGTTGGGTAAGTGTCGGCTCAGGTCATGATCTCACCGTTCGTGAGTTTGAGCCCCACACTGGGCTCTGTGCTGACAGCTCGGAGCCTGGACCTGCTTCCCATTCTGTATCTCCCTCTCTCTCTGCTCCTCCCCTGTTCACACCTGGCGCCTGCCCAGACGGAACTTGACTCCATTGCGTGCCTCACTCCATTTCCTACGCATCCCTCTCTATCTGTCTCAAAATAAATGAACATTAAAAAATTTTTTTTAAACTAAGAATGTAATTAACTGATGTATTGATTTTGTTTTCAGGTTTAACATTTTTTATTCACATTTTTTAAAACTATTCATTCCCATAATTAAAATCAATTGAACAACCACCAAAAAAATGCCACTCTGATTAAACTGCATTTTACAGCCTGCAGGATACCTTGGACCAGCTTGGTTTTTACTCTAAATTTCATTGTTGTCCCATCCAGCTTCTCCCTTCACCAACATACGTGTTCTTTTCCTTCGCAGCCAGCCAGTCCGATGGGAGAGGTGGGGGAGGGGCGGGGGCGCTGATTATCAGTAGGTCTCAGTTCTTTGATGTGAAAAGGGGCAGCACAACCACTTAAACTTGATCCAATGCATCTTACAAAGTTAAACAGTTAAAAGAAGTAAAATAAGGCAATGCGTGTGGGATGTACAGCACACGTTGGAGGCACAAGCCTCACTGCGATTCGCCTCCTGGCCTCTCCTGTTCAGTCGTTTCTTTTGAAGGCAGTGGGTTTTTCTTCTGCATTTCCGTCTTCTTCAGTTTTGACTTACTGAATTTCTCAATCTCAGCTATATTGGGTTAATCAGCCAGGGTTGCTGAGGAAATGGAGTGAGGCACACGATGGAGTCAAGTCCTGTCTGGGCAGGGGCACCCCTGAGACTTAACGGATGTACTAATCATAAATTTTCTTCTTCCTTTGAACCTCTTGCCAGAAAAAATATTAAAAAGTACTGACATAGCATGTAGGCAGCATGAAGGACAGAATAGTTTACAAATGTGGATATCATCCTAATTTTGTGAATGTATCCTTTCTTCAGGAAAGAGATATTAAGTTGGGATCTTAGAAGTTATATCAGTTATCAAATGATTCATTTTCACAGCTCACCTTTACCCTCCACGGCTAGCTTTATGTTGTAAGAGAGGTGCAATTCCTTCCCTCCAACTAACCAGGGTTGGTTTTTTTAGTTTATTTATTTTGAGAGAGAGAGAAAGAGAGAGAGAGAGCATGAGCAGGGGAGGGGCAGAGAGAGACGGAGAGAGACAGAATCCCAAGAAGCCTCTGTCAGTGCAGAGCCCCACATGGGGCTCGAACTCACAGTGAGATGATGCCTTGAGCCAAAATCAAGAGTCGGAGGCTTAACAGACTAAGCCACCCAGGTGCCCCAACTAACCAGGTTTTTTAATCCTAACTGATTTAAACTTATTTTTTCTTTCAATGTTTATTTATTTTTGAGAGGGAGAGAGAGAATGAGAGGGGGAGGGGCAGAGACAGAGGGCAACATAGAATCCTAGCTGGCTCCGAGCTGTCAGCCCAGAGTCTTGAACTCACAAACGGCGAGATCATGACCTGAGCCAAAGTCAGACAATTAACTGACTGCACCACCCAGGCTCTTAATCCTAACTGATTTCACTCACCTTCTTGGGGGTTATGTAAATAAGGTTCATTATATATAAAAACTTTCATATGATTTTAAAATTTTACATCGTAAAATACACAGCTACGAATGTATATTTTGATCAGTTTTGACAAACACATAAACCTACATAAGCCATACCCCAAAACCCCAGAGAGTAATTTGTACCTCCTTCTAGTTAGTCCTCTCTTTCTCTCGTAGCGTACTGAAACAATCACCCTTTTGATTTCATTCTGATAACTTTGTCTTTCTAGAGCTTTATATAAATGGAATCATTCAGTAGGTTTGTTTGCCTCTTTAGCTCAGGATTAAAAAAAATTCACTCATATTATTCCATGTTATCAGTAGTCCATTCCTTGCTGTGCTGAGTTATATTTCCCTTTATGAATATATTATACTTTATCTGTTTTCCTGTGAATAGGCATTTAGGTTGTTTCCAAAGTTCTATTACTGTGAGTAAAGCTGCAACAAATACTCACATACAACTCATTTTGTACACGTGTTTTTATTTCTTTTGAGCAAATTCCTGGGTTGGGTCATGGGGTAGAAATATGTTTGACTTTATGAGAAAATGATCAACTCTGACAAATAAATAAGAAAAAGAGGGGTGCCTGGGTGGCTCAGTCGGTTAAGCGTCCAACTGCGGCTCAGGTCATGATCTCGCAGTTCATGGGTTTGAGTCCCGCATCGGGCTCTTTGCTGACAGCTCAGAGCCTGGAGCCTACTTCAGATTCTGTGTCTCCCTCTCTCTCTGACCCTTCCCCACTTACACTCTGTGTGTGTCTCTCTCTCAAAAATAAATAAACGTTGAAAAAAATTTAAAAAAAGAAAAAGACAATTGAATGGAAGAATCAGAGAAAGACTTGAATAGATTTAATTTAAAAAAAGAGATCCAACTGGCCAATAAATAAATGAAAGGGCATTCAGTTTCACCAGTTATCAAGGGAAAGCAATTTAAAATTACAATGTGATCTTTTATAAAATGACAGTGTGACACATTATACATTTACCAGAGCGACTGGGTTAAAAGGATAGAAAATACCAAGTATTAGTGAGCAGATGGAACACTAGAAAGAATTCTTTTATATCACCAGTGTTGAGTGGTAGAAATCGATATACAAAAGTGCATTCTTTATGATTCTATTTACAAAACCCAGTCGACATTAATCTATGGGTTTGAAATAAGCACAGAAGTTATCCTTCTGTGGGAGAGAAGGTAGTGACTAAACGGGAACATGATGAAGCTTTTAGAATAGTGGTAACGTACTCTTTCTGGATCTGGGTGCTGGTGACATAGCTGTGTGTGGTTCATGAATATTTACTGAGCTCTAAACTCATGATACATGCATTCTTCACTACATATATGCTTCAAGAAAAGTTTAAAAAAAGACTACAATGTAATATAACCACATACCCACCAGAACAGCTAACATTAAAAAGGTATAAAATAGGAGCACCTGGGTGGCTCAGTCAGTTGAGTGTCTAACTTTGGCTCAGGTCATGATCTTCTGGTTTGTGAGTTTGAGCCCCGCATTGGGCTCTGTACTGACAGTGTGGAGCCTGCTTGGGATTCTCTCTCCTTAAGAGAGAGAGAATAAATAAATAAAACAAATAAACTTTTTTAAAGTGCTTAAAATTTAAACAAAGATATAAAATACTAGGTATTGGTGAAGATACGCAGCAACAAGAATGCTCATACAATCCCTTTGGAAAACTGTTTGGTAATATCTACCAATGTGAAAAATATGTAAACATATGTGTATATGTCATTTTATTAATAATACTCAGGAATTCCATTCCTAGGTATACATACGCAACATGTACTTAGTATGTAAACAATGGTTTAAGAATGTTCATAGAAAAAGTATCCATAAGAATTAGAAGCTGGAAACTGCCCAAATACCCCCCGATGGTAGGATGGAGAAGTAAACTATGGCATATACATGTGGCAGAATGAGAACAAACATACAACAGCTGTGTGCAACAAGTAGATGAACTTCACAAACTTAAAGTTGAGAACCCAGCTATCGATATGTATGATTCTGTTCATATAAAGTTTAAAACTAGGCAAAACGAATCTGATATCAGAAAGGAGGAAATGATTCACTTAGAAAGCTTTGTGACTGGTACCAGTGACAAGAGGGCCCTTGGGGTTCTGCTTTATGATCTATGAGCATTACACAAAAATGAGAACTTCCTAGAAATTTATCAAGCTGAACACTAATGGGGTGTGTGTGTGTGTGCACGCACTGTCAACTTTTCTGTATGTTTGTTATATTTCAATGAAAATTTACTTTTAAAATTCCCAAGGAAGGAGAGGGTCCAAGATAGCTATGTAGGAAGATCCTGAGCTCACCTTTTCTGTTCGACACCCCAAAGTTACAACTACATATAGAATAATTCTTTCCTAAAAAGACCTGAAGACTAGCAGAATAGCTCTTCCACAAGACAGGAAAGAAAGAAAGAAGAAAAAAATAGAGCGAGAAAAAAAGGAATGAAGGAAAGAAGGAAGGAAGGAAGGAAAGAAAAGGAAGGGAGGAAGAAAGAAGGAAGGGAGGAAGGAAGAAGGAACGAGTTCTGTCAAAACAGAAGAGTGGTCTTGTCAGGACCCCCAGCCCTAGTGTAAGTACCCACAAGAGGGAAGGAACAGCGCAAATGCATGGCTCCTCTCTGAGAAGCGAGGGTTTGAGCCCTACCTCAAGCCCTGCCTAGCTTGTCAGACCTGGATCTGAAAAGTGAGCCCACAAAATGAATGACTTTCAAAACCACAGGGCTAATATGTGAGAAAGCTGGCGGGCGGTAGGAAATGGAGACTCCACTCCTGAAGGGCTCACACACAAACTCACTTGCCACAGTCCCAATGCAAAAGCAGTAGCTTGACAAGTGCCTGGGCCATGAATGAGGAGACTCATTGACTAGAGGAGCAGGGGTCTGTTGGAGATCTCTCTAGAGACAGAGGTACTAGCAGGGGGTAGGGGGGGGCGCCTTTTTTTGTTTTTTTAATTCTCTTTCGCCCTGCTAGCTCAGTACTGGGAGGTGCCATTTTCGGCTCTCTCAATCTTCCTCACTAACATGGCTCACCCCATCCCAGTGTTCTCTTGAGGCTCCACCCTGCCAGACTTGGCCCAGAGCTTGCCCACTGAGGCCCTCTGCCCTCCCAGAGCCAGTGGACAGGCACTCCATGACCAGGTGCCCTGCCCCACCAGGCCCAGAAGGTGCATGCACGTCACACAGAGGACACCCTTGAACATCTGGCACTGTTTGCCAGGGGCGCTCCCAAGAAACAACTGGAGAGACAGAGCTTCGCAGCCTACCACCATCAGAGCACTGCATAGACATCAGACTGAAATACACCTGCCAGTGTGTGTTTCACCTTCCAGTGACCATGCCTTCAAGACTGGGAGAGACAGCTGCTTTGTCTAATACATAGAAACAGATATAAAAAACTAGGAAACTGAGGGGACAGAGGAATATGTTCCAAATGAAAGAACAAGACAAAATCTCAGAAAAATACATTAATGAAACAGAGATAAATAATCTACTTGATAACGAGTTCAAAGTAATGGTAACAGAGATGTTCACTGAATGCAGGAGAAGGATAGATGAACACAGTGAGATCTTTAACAAAGAGATAGAAAATATAAGAAAGTTACAAACAAAAGTTACAGAACTGAAGAATACAATAACCAAACTAAAAAATGCACTAGAGGGGCACCAGGGTGGCTGAGTCAGTTAAGTGTCCAACCTCAGCTCATCTCATGATCTCACGCTTCATGAGTTTGAGCCCTGCGTCAGGCTCTGTGCCGACAGCTGAGTCTATTTTGGATTCTGTGTCTCCCCTTTTTCAGCTCCTCCCCAGCTCACATTCTCTCTCAAAAATAAATATACATTAAAAAAAATTTTTTTAAACACACTAGAGGGTTTCAACAGCAGACTTGATAAAGTAGAAGGACAGATCAGCAAGCTGGAAGACAACCAAAGGAAATTGCCCAGACAGAGCAACAAAAAGTAAAAGAATTTTTATTTATATTCATTTATTTATTTTAATGTGTATTTATATTTGAGAGAGAGAGAGTAAGTGGGGTAGGGGCAGAGAGGGAGAGAGACACAGAATCCAAAGTAGCCTCCAGGCTCTGAGCTGTCAGCACGAGCCTGACACAGGGCTAGAACTCATGAAGCATGAGATCATGACCTGAGCTGAAGTTGGATGCTTAACCAACTGAGACACCCAGGTGCCCCATAAATAAAATAATATTTATTTATTTATATTTGAGACAGAGAGAGACAGAGTGCAAACAAGGGAGGGGCAGAGAGAGGGAGACACAGAATCCTAAGGAGGCTCCAGGCTCTGAACTGTCAGCCCAGAACCCGATGCAGGGCTTGAACCCACAAACTGTGAAATCATGACCTGAGCCGAAGTCAGATGCTTAACCAACTGAGCCACCCAGGTGCCCCCATAAAAGAATTTTTAAAAGTGGAAATAGCTTAAGGGACCTGTGGGACAACATCAAGCGAAATAGTATTCACATTATAGAGATTCCATACAGAGAAGAGAGAGAGAAAGGGCCAGTAAATTTTTTTGAAGAAACAATGGCTGAAAACTTTCCTAATCAGGTCCAGGAATCCCAGAGTGTTAAAAAAAAAAATGAACCTAGAGAGATCTACACCAAGACACATTATAATTAAAATGGTCAAATGTAAAGGAGAGAATCTAAAAGGAGCAAGAATAAAACAACTTCTTAGATACAAGAGAAACCTCATAAGGCTATTAGATTTCTCAGCAGAAACTTTGCAGGCCAAAAGGGAGTGGCATGACATATTCAAAAGGAAAAAAATTCCAACCAAGAATTCTCTACTGGCAAGGTTATCAGTCAGAATTGAAGGAGAGATTAAGAGTTTTCCATATAAGCAAGAACTGAAGGAGTTCATCACCACTAAACCCACCTGACAGGAAATGTTCAAGGGAATTCTTTGAGCTGAAAAGGACTAGCATTTATTAACAACAACAACAAAACAATCTAAATATATAAAAGTAAATATATGTAAAGGTAGTGGATCACTTATAAAGCAAGTATGAAGATTAAAAGACAAAACTGGTAAAATTAACTAAAACTACAATAATTAGTTAAGAGATGAATAAAGCAAAATGATGTTAAATGTGACATCAAACACATAAAACATGCTTTGGGGAGTAAATATGTAGGATTTTGGAATGTGTTCAGATTTAGTTGCTGTCAACTAAAAAAGACTGTTATATATATAGAATAAAATGTGAACCTCATAGTAACCACAAAGCAAAAACTAAATATAAAGCAAAAAGTAAATTTACAAAAGAAAATGAGAAAGGAATCTAAACAAAACACAGAAGAAAGTCATCAAACCACAAGGGGAGAAAGAAAAAGAAAGGAACAGAGATGAACTATAATAACAGCCAGGAAACAGTTAACAAAGTGGCAGGAAGTACACAACTATCAATAATTACTTTAAATGTAAATGAACTAAACTCTCGGATCAAAGGACTGAGTGGCTGAGTGGATTAATAAAAGAAGACACATCTGCATAGTGCCTATAAGAGACTGACTTCAGAAGTGAGGACACACACAGACTCAAAGTGAAGGGATGGAGAAAGATGTTCCATGCAAACCGGATGGAAAAAATTTAAAAAGCTGGTATAGCCATACTCCTATCAGACAAAACAGACTTAAAGACAAACAAACACACAAACAAACAAACTATAAGAGGGGTGGCTGAGTCAGTTAAGCATCCGACTCTTGATTTCAGCTCACATTATGATCTTATGGTTCGTGAGTTCAAGCCTCATTTTGGGCTCTGTGCTGACAGGGTGGAGCCTGCTTGGGATTCTCTCTTTTCCCTCTCTCCGCCCCCTTCCCACTCATGTTCTGTCTCTCTCTCTCTCTCAAAATAAATAAACTTTAAATAAAGAAAGAAAAATAAAAAGACTAAAATATTTAAAAAGAAAGACTATAATAAAAGACAAAGAGGGAAATTAAATAATGATAAAGGAGTCAATCCAGCAAAGAGATGTAACATACATCTTTACATAAAAAGATATAATATATACACACCCAAAATAGGAGCACCAAAATATATAGTGCAAATATTAACAGACCTATAAGGAGAAATTGACAATACTACAATAATACTAGGGGACTTAAACACCCCACTTACATCAATAAATAGATTTATAAGGAAAGATCAACCTTAAATAACACATTAGGCCAAATGGACTGAATAGACATATGGAATATTCCATCCAAATGCAGCAATTTACACATTTTCCTCAAGTACAAATGGAATATTCTCTATGATAGATTACATTATATGACAAAACAAGCCTCAATAAATAGAAGAAGACTGAAATTTTATCAATATCTTCTCCAAACAAAATGGTATGAAACTAAACATCAGTTACAAGAAGAAAGCTGGAAAAGGCACAAAAATGTGGAGATTAAATAACATGCTTCTGAACATGAAGAAAAGAAGAAATAAAAATAGAGAGAGACAAATAAAAACAGAAATACGATATACCAAAATCTGTGGGATGCAGCAGAAGTGGTTCTAAGAGGGAAGTTCATAGCAACATAGGCCTAAATCAAGAAAAAAGGGAAATCTCAAATAAACAATCTAACTTTTACACCTAAAGCAACTAGAAAAAGACAAAGACCCAAAGTAGTAGAAGGAAAGAAATAAAAAGCAAAAATAAATAGATACTAAAAAAATAGATCAATGAAACTAAAACCTAGTTCTTTAAAAAGATAAACAAAATTGACAAGCCTTTAGCTAGACTAAGGACAAAAGAAAATTTGCCATAGGAAACAACATGGATGGACCTTGACATTATTACATTAAGTGAAATAAATCAGAAGGAGAAAGACAAAAAACATGTATGATTTCACTTGAATATGGGAAACTAAAAACAGAAACAAAACAAATGAAGAAACAAAACAAAAACAAATTCAAAGACACAAAAACAGATCCATGCATGGTTACAGGAAGGGAAGGGGAAGAGGGGCAGGCAAAATGAGTCAAGAGGGTCAAATATGTGGTGATCAGTGAGAACTAGACTTTGAGGCCATCACTCTGTAATACAAATTTTACCTCAATACAATTTTTTTCGCCTTTCAGAATATGGCCTCAAAAGAAAACCAAACAATAACAGTGAAACCCTCCCCAAGCCCTCATGACATTATATACTAAAAGTGAATTTTACTCTATGTAAATTACTTCTTAATGTAAAAATAAAAAAATCCAAGACAGGTGAATATAATTATCTTTCCCTTTTAAATAAGGCATTTAGAGGTGCCTGGTTGGCTCAGTAGGCTAAGTGTCCAACTTTGACTTTGATTTGGCAGTTTGTGAGTTTGAGCCCCAAATGTGGCTCTCTGCTGTCAGTGCAGAGCCCTCTTGGGATCCTCTGTTCCCCCCTCTCTCTGCCCCTCTCCTGCTCACTCTCTCTCAAAAATAAATAAACATTTAAATAAAATACAATAAAATACAAAAGGCATTCAGGGGCACCTGATGGTTCAGTCAGTGAAGCATCCAATTCTTGATCTCGGTTTAGGTCATAATCTCCCGGTTCATGAGACTGAGCCCCACATTGGGCTCTGCAGTGACAGCACAGAGCCTACTTGGGTTATTATCTCTCCCTCCCTCTCCTCTCTTTCTCTCTCTGCCACTCCCCTGCTCACACTCTCTAAACAAACATTCTTTTAAAAGACACTTATATTTTCTGATTGTAAAAGTGCAACAGGCAAATTGTAGTCATTTGGGGAAAATGCACAATGAATGTACATTCCATCACTTGCAGAAAATATTTCCTTGTTATCATCTTTATAGACTCAAAATACACACATACAGAAACAAGGAACATGTTGTCCATGTGTCCTTTCTGAAATATACATTTTGCTTTCTCAAATATACTAAGCACATTTTTCCACATCATTAAATAATTTTCAAAACCATGAAAAAAAGAGGCCCTCAGATCTGAGATCCAATTTGACTTAAACCTTATCCACATGCTATCTTGTCTCTTTGGATCACTCTTTTCTTTTTTCCTTTCAGGGTTAACAGTAAAATCATAGTGCCATCAACAAGGGAATCTCTCTATTGCTCCTCGCAGCAATGTGAATATAATACACACATGAGCTCTAGATAGTCTAGGGACACAACATTAAGCTTTGTCATCAATGTGCAAAAGTGGACTAGTTTGCAAAAACAGAATAAAATGCAGTGTTGCAGGGTCATGTGGCTTTTAACCCAGTTAGAGAAATCATTAGCTCAGGCACTCTGCACTACAGGGTATTTGACTAACCTCCTCAACTTAGCCAAGGAGCAAAAGTAAAGCCTGTGGCAGCCATCTTCTCAGAAGGGACAAAGCGAGAGAAATAATCCGGTGCCGAGCTACAGGCACCACCTGCTCCGGCCCCACTGTTGGTTCTCCGACTAACATGTCTTCCCTCTGATCTTTAAGAGGGAAAAAAAATCTTCAAGAAAGGATTTTAAATGACTGGAAAGAAAAACCCAACCCAAATATCCCTTTTCCCTCCTCAAGTGGGAAACTTTTAGGAAGAGTGGCTGTTGATATACCTACTACAAAATGTCGGAAAACGAGCTAAGGAAAGTTTAAATGTTTCATCTTTCCCCAGAAGGAACTTTCCCTTCTCAGGGCCGGCAGCAATTCCTGGGTCCACGGGCGCCTTCTTCCGCAGCTGCCATGAATCACATGGATCCCTTCCTAACGCGACCTGACTCGGCCAGAAGGGGGCGAGCGGAAACAGTTCCCCCGCGTTCTTCCGTTAAGTCCAGTTATCGTGGGTTCCCATCCCGTTTGTGGTCGCTGGATTCACCTCCCGGAAGCCAGGGTGAAACTGCCTCAGAAACTTAGCGCAGCTCGCCACAACTTCACAGATTAAGCACAAATTCCATGTTCTGCAAGGTAGGCTCCGGATATGTGCTTCAATTAAAGTGGATGGTGGGTGATGGTTCTTGTCGGGGAAGTGCAGAGGCAGAGCCAGCGCCTTGCAAGAGTGTGGGTGGCGGGACGGTGACAGTTTTGTTTAGCAACCACACTTCCTCCGTCCAACTTCGCTGTTGAAAAGGCTATTGCTTTTGAGGGAGGACTCCAGGCGAAGAAAGCAAAGAAAGCCAGCATTGGCAAAGAAATAGAAAAGCCCCAAAGTGGCTTCTCTGGTATTCAGAAGTAGTTATTTGCAGCTCTTCTCCGCACTCATCCCTGGGTCTGGTTACTCCCTGGAAAGAAACTAGAATACTTTCAGAACTGCCACACTTTTCAACGACCACCAGAGAAAAGTCATCGATTAAAAATCCTCATCTGATTTCATTTCACCAAATGGTTAATATTTTTCTACTTCCTGTTAACAAAATATTAAAAGCTAGGCTAGCTGCTGGACTAATCATTTTTAGTGTTGTAAACGGTTTTTCTTTTCATCAGCTGTATAGGAAATGTTTGAAGACAAAAGTGGCTCCCGTTTAGCTTCCTGACCTGCATAGGAAACTCTCAGCCCAACCCGGGGTATTCGTATACGTCCCACGCACTGTCTGGAATATGGTGCTTTGCAAATAAATCTAAATAAAAATAAAATAAAATAACAAAACATTAGAAGAAAATGGGAGAGAACATATGTATTACTTCAAGGGGTGTGACAGTCTTCTTAAGGAAGATGAGAAACCGCAAAAAAGTAAAAGTAAATAATAGACATGTTCAACTACATAAAAATTAATACTTTTTTGAAAGGCAGAAGAAAGGCAAAAGTGAAAAGGTGAGGAAAAATGTTTGCAATAAAAATGGTGGAAAATGGCAAATATCTTAATAAACTAAGACTTCAACAAATTAATAAGCAAGAGACAACACAATAAAAATGAGCTACTTTTATGAAAAAGCCATTCATAAAAGAGGAAATAGGAGAAAGTGCTCAGTTTCCTTGGGAGTCATGAAAATGCAGGACTATAAATAAATCCATGAAAAGTAGAAAAATACCCGATCTATGAGGGGCTATCTCAGGGTCAGGGGCCTAAGGAGGGTTAACAAGCCTGAGACTGGAAGTCAAAATGGCTTTCAACTTTAACTGCAATGCTGTATTTCTTCTCTTAAAATATAGTAAGATTTATGGGGAATGTGACAAAATGGTAACCATTATCAAAACTGAGTTGTTTCTTTTGGTTAACATATAAGTGCATTTCTGTAGAATTATAGAAGAGTAGAATTACAAGGTCATAGGATCGCCTAGGTGGCTCACTCGGTTAAGCGTCTGACTTCAACTCAGGTCATGATCTCACAGTTTGTGAGTTCGAGCCCCGCATCAGGCTCTGTGCTGCCAGGTCAGATTCTGTGTCTCCCTCTCTCTCTGACCCTCCACTGCTCACACTGTCTCTCTCTGTCTCAAAAACAAAATAAAACATTAAAAAATTTAAAAAAAAAAAGAATTACAAGGCCATAGGATATACATCGGTCTAGAAATGTTCCGTTTCTTAATCTGGGTATTGGTTATAGGCATGTGCTCAAGTTTGTGAAAATTCACTGAGATATATACTTAGGATATGTGCATTTCAATAAAAAGTTAAACAATAACAAAATAAAAAGTATAAGGCAACAACAGTTCATAGCCACCAGCATGGCTAAAATAAAACAGTAGAAAATACCAAGTGCTGCCAAGGATGTATAGCACCTGGGTTGCTCATGTATTACTAGTGGAAATGTACCTCTATATAACCCTTTGGAAAACTGACATCATCTATAAACAGTGAAAATATATGTACCCCATGTTCTGACAATTCCACTCACAGATAGACATGCTTAGCAGAAATTTGTCTCTATGGTTACCAAAAGTTATGTATAAGACTTATGAGATACCATTTTTTTCAATATATTTTTAACAACTCTATTTGAGAGATCCTTGGCATATAAAAATTGTATATGTTTAAGATGTATAACTTGATGTTTTGATATATTGTGATAGCATTCTTAAGCCATCAGATGGGGAGGGGAGAAATTATGGAACATCAAAGATAAGAACTTCATACAAATTTATGTATATTAACTTGGGATATCCCTGAGAAGTTAAGTGAAGAAAACAAATTGTATATAAACTGACATCATTTTTGTAAGGATAAAAAAGCAATACAAAACCCTTTTTATTTGTATGTATGCTTGTAAGAGCAAGAGACTGTGAGTAAGTTAATCAAATCAGAATTTTATTATGGAAGGGTAAGATTAAATGGGGATTGAGGAGACAGGTGTTTCGCTTTTTCTTTAGATAGTGCTGTATTGCCTGGCTTGCTAAACCTAGAATTATTTTTTTTAAGTTTATTCATTTATTTTTGAGAGAGAGTAGGTGTAAGCAGGGGAATGGCAGGGAGAGAGGGAGATAGAATCCCAAGCAATCTGTGCTAACGGCACAGAGCCTGATACAGGGCTTGAACCCACAAACCATGAGATCATGACTTGAACTGAAATCAAGAGTTGGACACTTAACTGAGTCACCTACGTGCCCTAAGAATTGTTTTGAGGTAATTATTTTTGAGATAATTCACATACAATAAAATTTGCCATTTCAAAGTATTGAATTTAGTAATTTTTAGTATGTTCACAAAGTTGCATGAGCATTGACACTACCTAAGAACATTTTAATCAATTCCCTCCCTACTCTTGCAAAACTCATGTACCCATTAGTAGTCACTCTGTATTCCTCCTGCCTCCCAGCCTCTGGCAACCACTAATCTACTTTCTGTCTCTAAGGATTGCTTATTATGTACATTTCATATAAATGGAATCATGTAATATGCATGTGACTTTTTGTGTCTGGCTTCTTTCCCTTGGCATGTCTCTGAGGTTCAACAATGTTATAGCATGTATCAACAGTTCATTCCTTTTTATCGCTGAATAATGTTCCATTGGATGGATATAGACCATTTTATTTGTTCCGCAGGTATTGAATGGATATACTACTTGAATACTCCAGAATGATCTTATGTTAAGGTCATCTGAATAGCAAACTTAATTCCATCTGCGACCTTAATTCCCCCTTTGCCTTCTAAAGCTAACCTAATCACAGGTTCTGGCGACTGGGATGTGGACATCTTTTCCCTGGGGTTGGAGGGTGGGCTATTATTCTGTCTACCAAATTCCTCATCACAAACTTTGGATCAGAATGAAAAAAAATTTTTTTTGAGAGAGAGAGCACACGTGACTGAGGGGCAGAGAAAGAGAGAGAATCCCAGGAAAGGCAGAGAGAGAGAGAGAGGGAGAAGGAGAGGGAAAGGGAGAGGGAGAAGAAGAGGGAGAGAAAGAAGTGGGGCTCACCAAAACAGGGTTTGACCTCACCTGATGCGGGACTCAAACTCACAGACCATGAAATCATGACCTGAGCTGAAGTCAGATGCTTAACCACTGAGCCACCTAGGCGCTCTGCAAATATTTTTTTAATAGTTTACATCAATGTTGGTTACATGAGTTGCTGTAAGATCACACAGCAAGTAAGTGACAGGGCTGGGCAGAGCACACAGATGTTTAAGTTCCTTGCATAGTGATTCACTTGCCTCGTCTTTCATCCAAGAAGTATATATTGAGCATTTAAACGATGTGGCATACAACATTATGCTGTTTTAATAAAGGCATTTCAGACTTAGGCAGCTTATTGAGTTTTGAGTTCAGAATCTCCAAAGTTGTAAGCTTTTAAATAATTTAAGGATGGCTGATTACTTATAAAAAGAACTGACAGTACAAAGCTTACTAATCAAGCAAAATCAAAAGTCATTCAATGCCCCAGACTGTGGTGCCAAGGCAGGAAATGCTAGTTGGTATGCAGGCTGCTAGGAAAGGAGGAAGGGAGGTGGAACTCGATCAGTGTTAGTCCTTGCAGGGATGCTCACAAAACGGGGAGGGAGGTTTTACTCTAGCGTCTAGTGTAGATGTCAAAACAAAGGGAAATGTATCCATGCATGAGCAACCAGGGACACTCACTCAGTATGTAGCTGAAACCAGTGAAAAAACAACTTGTAGAAGAGCTTGTGTTACAGAGTTACTTTGATCATTTATTCAATCATCGAGCCAGCATAAACTGCAGGCATTCTGCTAGGGGTCAGGAACATGGCTCCGAACAAGGCACAGAATCCCTAATGCAAGCAACCTCCTTGCCAGGTCCTCCCCTGGTTGGGTGCTGCCACTCAGGGAAAGGGTGGGGCTGAGAAGCTCGCGCCCCCTCCCCTCCACAGTTCCACCAACAGCACCCCTGACCTTCAGTTCTCGGTGTCTGCCCCACTCCCCACCTTCATCTCACAGTGTAGCTTCTCCCCTCCTCCCATCTCCCCTCCCCCCAACTACTAACCTAATCCTCAAGCTTAATAATCCCAAACAGTCCACTTCCCAGGTTGTATTTTTCAAGTAACAATGTCAGGGTGAGGCAGGGATGGTATGGGAGTCTGGAGGGAGCAAGGGAAGGAGGGGTACAATGGGAAGGAGGAGCAAGAACACTCCAGTTCCTGTCTTCTTCAAAGTGCAGTGTAGTGTAGTCAAGTGGTTAGAATCCTGGAGTCTGAAGATCCTGGTTGCATGGGTTCGAGCCCAGCTTTTCCCCTTCCACGGGAGCCATCTCAGATGTTGCCCTTTAACCCCTCTGTCCCTGTTTCCCCATCCATACCACAGAAGAATAGTTATTTGTAAGGTTTTATTTCTTAAGGTTGTCTTTGTCATATGGATAGAGCATACAGAGTGGCACCTCAAACATAATAAATGCTCTGTGTGTCAGCTAAAAGCGTGGTTTGGGGAGCCCTGTGCCACTGTGACACCAAGGCAGGCCTGCCCGCTTCTGTCCATTCTCTTCTGCAGCTCATGCATGGACCTCTCAGGCAAAACTCAACATGTGCCATGTCCCAGGACTAACAGCAACTCCTAGGGACAACAGCCTACATTCATTTTAGGTGGAAAAAAAGGGTTTGGGGACACCTGGGTAGTTCAGGCTGCTAAGCGTCTGATTCTTGATTTCAGCTCAGGTCATGATCTTGCAGTTCGTGAGTTCAAGCCCCACATCAGGCTCTGTGCTGACAGCGTGGAGCCTACTTGGGTTCTCTGCCTCTCTCTCTCTCTCTGCCCCTCCCCAGCCTGTCTCTCTCTCAAAAATAAATAAACATAAAGAAAAGAGAGAGGAAAAAGAAAGTGTGTGTCCAAGAAACAAATCTGCAAAGGTTTCCATGACCCCCTCATAGATGACCTCCAAGGTTATCATACAGAGTGATTTTATTCCTCTTCACTCAACCTTCTACTTCTAGACTTGGCCCAGGGGCCTATTTCTGCCAACGAAGCCCACATCAGTGCCTTTCCAACAAGTAACATCCTTTGGCAACCCTCCTAGAATGTGCAAACGGCTCATTTTAAAATAGAATACTTTTTTTCTTTGGTTCTTCTACATTTAGTATACAGTGCACTGAGTGGAAAATATAACAGTGATTCTTCCCATTTTCTGCCCTTCCCTCTGCGCTACTGTTTCTTCCTGGGTCTCCCTTTTATTTTCTTTGTTCTCCGTTTCCTCGAATTTCTCTTTATGGCTGCTGTTGTCCTGGACTTGTTGTTCTGAACCAAATAGACAAAGGCCTAGGAAATAGACCGAATTTGGTGCTTGGCTGAAAAGGGAGAGTGGAGAGTTTCGTGGGTGAAGACTTGAAGCTGGTGAGAGAAGCAGTGGAGTCCAGGGAGGTGACATCCTGAGCTGATGAGTTCATTTCCTGAGAAGTCATTCTTCAGTTTCCTGGAAGTGGCCAGACTTACTTTCTCTCGGACTGGGAATCAAATGCTTGTTGAACCCAATCAATCATTCCCTGCTTCAATCCAGTGTCTTTTATCTCTGGGTTTCAGGCCGTAGATGACATCAACTATTTTTATTTATTGTTAAGTGCCTTTCTACTCCTGAATCGTTGTCTGATTTATTTTGTTGGTTGTTATTTCCAAGTTGTGAAGGGAGACGTTCCAGTGTTCAGGAAGTCCAGGAGTGGATAAGATTTGCCTGACCACATAGCAGCCTCTGTCCAAAACCCAAGTTTTTTAGAGCTGTGTCCACCGCTCAGGTCCAGGGACAGAGTCTGCTCTTAACCTACAGATACCCTATTTATCTCAGGGAACAATATTTCAAGGGAAAGAAAATATTTTAGTGTTTAACCACAGTGTATTATGTGTAGGTAGATGTGAATAGCACCTTTAAAAAACAAAGGGTTAGGGGCCCCTGGGTGGCTCAGTCGGTTGAGCGTCCAGCTTCAGCTCAGGTTATGATCTCACGGTTCATGGGTTTGGGCTCCGCATCAGGCTTTGTGCTGACAGCTTACTCGGAGCCTGGAGCCTGCTTCTGATTCTGTGTCTCATTCTCTCTCTACCCCTCCCCTGTTCGTGCTCTCTCTCTCTCTCTATAATAACTAAATGTAAAAAAAAATTTTTTTTAATTAAAAAAAAAGGGTTAGTTATGTAATCAGAACAAAAAAATCAAGTTGTCATTCAACTTCTTTCTTTTCTAAATTAATCTCTGAATTTGATTGTTTGTTTTAGTTTTGCAAACTGATTTTTTTTAAACCAATTCAGACAGCAATGTTGAGACTTAGTTTCTCCATCGTGTAGAGAAGAAGAAATAATTTTCCTTTTACTATTTTGAGCTCTTGGCTGAGACCGCTATAATAAGGCAGATTAAAGTAATGAAAGAAAAACAAACAGAAGTTGATTAGCATGTATACCTCATGTATATGTGGGGGAACCCCAGGAAAAAATGAGTAACTCCCTGCAGTGGCTTAGAATTCAGGATTAAATATGATCTTAATAGTGAAAGGGGAGGAAAAATGTAGATCTCTTCGGAGAGAGTAAATGATTTTCAGGAAAAAATGAATGGGCCCTTAAAAAAACAGATGAGCTTTTCCCTCCATGGTTTCTCTCCGCTCCCGTAACTTGGCTCCAGGGGCTCCGCTTGCCTTCCCGCACGCCGCCCGCCGCCTAGGACCGCTTGGCCAGCCTCTGCCACCAGCAGACTCCTTCCCACGCCCCTCGCTGCGCAGGCCAGGACGCCTCTCCCCCCTCTGCCCCCGCTGCGGAAAGTTAAGTTTGAAGAGGGGGGAAGAGGGAAACATGGACATGAAGAGGAGGATCCACCTGGAGCTGAGGAACCGGACTCCGGCAGCTGTTCGAGAACTTGTTCTCGACAATTGCAAATCAAATGATGGGAAAATTGAGGGATTAACAGCTGAATTTGTGAATTTAGAGTTCCTCAGTTTAATAAATGTAGGCTTGATTTCAGTTTCAAATCTTCCCAAACCACCTAAATTGAAAAAGCTTGAGCTCAGTGAATCTTGAACAGAATCTTTGGAGGTCTGGACATGTTAGCAGAAAAACTTCCAAATCTCACACATCTAAACTTAAGTGGAAATAAACTGAAAGATATCAGCACCTTGGAAACTTTGAAAAAGTTGGAATACCTGAAAAGCCTGGATCTGTTTAACTGTGAGGTTACTAACCTGAATGATTACCGAGAGAGTGTCTTCAAGCTCCTGCCTCAGTTGACCTACCTGGATGGCTATGACCGAGAGGATCGGGAAGCCCCTGACTCAGATGCTGAGGTGGATGGTGTGGATGAAGAAGAGGAGGATGAAGAAGGAGAAGATGAGGAGGACAAGGAGGATGAGGATGGTGAGGAGAAAGAGTTTAATGATGAAGATGATGAAGATGAAGACGAAGATGTAGAAGGGGAAGATGATGAAGATGAAGTCAGTGGGGAGGAAGAGAATTTGGACACGATGGAGAAGTTGATGAAGATGAAGACCATGAGGATGAAGACGAAGATGAAGAGGAAGAAGAAAGTGGGAAAGGTGAAAAGAGGAAGAGAGAAACAGACGATGAAGGAGAAGATGATTAAGATCCCAAATAACTTGCAAAAAAAGAACTGTTCAGTATTGATTGAACTGCTCATATGGATTTGATAGCTGTTTAAAAAAAAATGGTAGCTGTGATACAAACCCCAGGACACCCACCCACCCAAAGAGCCAAAGAATAGTTACTGTGACATTCCACCTTCCTCCATTTAGTCCCTCTTGGAAATTTACCACCAAGCTTGGGAACTTCACCCCAATAAAATTGTAAGCGTTTGTTTGGTTTTCGTGTAAGACTCTTGCTGTAGCGTGGATAGCTGTGATTGGTCAGTCAATCGTCTGTGGCTACCAGTTACACCGAGACTGTAACAGCATTTTTACTTTCTGTACAACAAAGAAGCTTTGTAAATAAAATCTTAACATTTTGGGTCTGTTTTTTTCATGCTTTGCTTTTCTTTTTAATGAAATTTTTTTTACATTAGGACATTTTATGTGTCAACTGCCAAAAAAGTATTTTTAAGAATTTAAGTGAAATAAACACATTCCTCTTTGGTAAAAAATAAATAAATAAATAAATAAATAAATAAATAAATAAATAAATATAAAAAATAAAAAAAACAGATGAGAGGTATGACAGTGTGTGACAAAGTCTGTCTGGGTGTGGTGTGGATTTCTAGTCTCTCCTGTGATAAAAGTCAAACTTCCCAAGATGATGAAAATCCCAGGGAGGGGATTTTTTTGACAATTGAGTTCCTTTTAGAAGATCATTCTTTGGGCAGATGAGGGGAGTTCAGAGAAAATCTCTCACTCATTTTTTTTTTAAATCAGTTTTTTCATCACCTTCAGCTCAAAATAATCAATATAATAATGTGCTGTATTTTTGGGGTGGCATATTCTACTTTCCAATCCTTTATGGAGTTTATGACCCAGGGTTTAGTAGGTTGCTCATTTAAAAACAATCCAAAGGAATTATTGGATTTCTTTCATAATTACTCCAATCTTAAGTAGAAAGGAATTGTCAGTTCCTCAAGCTTAAAGGAGAAATGCTGAAGTTCTAATACAATAGCTTTTGTATCTGTCTCGTTACATTTTGGTAAATGTAAACAATCAGAAGACAATGCCTACCAGCACTAGACTACTCTCTTGGCTTTTGTTGTTTGTTCCCTAAGGATTTTTCTTTTTTCCTTTTTTAAAATTGTTTAATTAATTAATTAATTTTTAATTTATATCCACGTTAGTTGGCATATAGTGCAACAATGATTTCAGGAGTAGATTCCTTAATGCCTCTTACCCATTTAGCCCACCCCCCACTCCAACAACCCCTCCAGCAACCCTCTGTTTTTCTTTACATTTAGGAGTCTCTTATGTTTTGTCCTTCTCCTTGCTTTATTTTTTGCTTCCCTTCCCTTATATTCATGTGTTTTGTGTCTTAAATTTTTCATATGAGTGAAGTCATATGATATTTGTCTTTCTCTGACTAAATTCACTTAGGATAAAACCCTCTAGTTCCATCCACATAGTTGCAAGTGGCAAAATTTCATTCTTTTTGATTGCCAAGCAATACTCCATTGTATATATACCACGTCTTCTTGATCCATTCATCCATCAATGGATATTTGGGTTCTTTTCATACTTTGGCTATTGTCGATAGCACTGCTATAAACTTTGAGCCACATGTGACCCTTAGAAACAGCACATCTGTATCCCTTGGATGAATACCTAGTAGTGCAATTTCTGGGTTGCAGAGTAGTTCTATTTTTAATTTTTTGAGGAACTTCCATACTGTTTTCCAGAGTGGCTTCATCAGTTTGCGTTTCCATCAACAGGGTGAAAGAGATCCTCTTTCTCCGCAGTCTCGTGAGCATCTGTTGTTGCCTGAGTTGTTAATGTTAGCCATTCTGATGGGTGTGAGATGGTATCTCATTGTGGTTTTGATTTGTATCTCCCTGATGATGAGTGATGTTGAGCATTTTTTCATCTGTTGGTTGGCCATCTGGCTGTCTTCTTTGGAGAAGCTTCTATTCATGCTTTTTGCCCATTTCTTCACTGGATTATTTGTTTTTTGGGTGTTGACCTTGATAAGTTCTTTGTAGATTTTGGATAACCCTTTATCTGATATGTCATTTGCAAGTATCCTCTCTCATTCTTCTAGTTGCCTTTTAGTTTTGCTGATTGTTTCCTTCACTGTGCAGAAGCTTTATATTTTGATGAGCTCTCAATAGCTCAGTTTTTGGTTTAAAAATTTTTTTTTATTTTCTGGTTTATTGTCAGGTTGGTTTCCATATAACACCTAGTGCTCATCCGCACAAGTGTACTCCTCCATGCCCATCACCCACCTTTTCCTCTCCCCCTCCCCCATCAGCCCTCAGTTTGTTCTCAGTATTCAAGAGTCCCTCATGATTTGCCTCCCTTCCTCTCCCTAACCCTTTTCCCCCCACTTCCCCTCCTCATGATCTTCTGCTGTTTCTCCTGTTAGACCTATGAGTGAAAACATATGGTATCTGTCCTACTCTGCCTGACTTATTCCACTTAGCATGACACCCTTGAGGTCCATCCACGTTGCTACAAATGGCCAGATTTCATTCTTTATCATTGCCATGTAGTATTCTATTGTATAGATAAACCACATCTTCTAATCCATTCATCAATTGATGGACATTTAGGCTCTTTCCATAATTTGGCTATTTTTTTTATGTTGGTGTTTATTTTATTTTTAATGTTTTCTTTATTTTTGAGAGAGAGAGACAGTGTGGAAAGGGGAGGTTCAGAGAGAGAGGGACACAAAGAATCAGAAGCAGGCTCCAGGCTCTGAGCTAGCTGTGAGCACAGAGCCTGACACGGGGCCCAAACCCATAAACTCTGAGATCATCACCTGAGCCAAAGCCAGATGCTCAACCAACTGAGCCACCCAGGTGCCCCGATTTGGCTATTGTTGACAGTGCCACTATGAACATTGAGGTACATGTACCCCTATGCATCAGCACTTCTGTATCCTGTGGGTAAATCCCTAGCAATCCTATTGCTGGGTCATAGGGGAGTTCTACTGATAGTTTTTGAGGAACCTCCACACTGTTTTCCAGAGCAGCTATACCAGTTTACATTTCCACCAACAGTGTAAGAGGGAGCCCATTTCTCCACACCCTTGCCAGCATCTATAGTCTCTGGATTCATTCATATTAGCCACTCTGACAGCGTGAGGTGGTATGTCAGTGTGGTTTTGATTTGTATTTCCCTGATGATGGGTGACGCTGGGCATCGCTTCAAGTGTCTGTTGGCCATCTGGATGTCCTCTTTGGAGAAGTGTCGGTTCATGTCTTCTGCCCATTTCTTCACTGGATTGTTTGTTTTTTGGGTGTGGAGTTTGGTGAGTTCTTTATAGATTTTGGATACTAGCCCTTTATCTGATACATTTGCAAACTGTCTTTTCCCATTCTATCGATTGCCTATTAGTTTTCTTGATTGTTTCCTTTGCAGTGCAGAAGCCTTTTATCTTGATGAGGTCCCAATAGTTCATTTTTACTCTTGATTCTTTTGCCTTTGGGGATGTGTCAAGTAGGAAATTGCTGCGGTTGAGGTGAAGGAGGCTGTTTCCTGCTTTCTTCTCTAGGGTTTTGATGGTTTCCTGTCTCACATTCAGGTCCATCATCCATTGTGAGTTTATTTTTGTGAATGGTGTACGAGAGTGGTCTAGTTTCATTCTTCTGCATGTTGCTGTCCAGTTCTCCCAGCACCACCTGCTAAAGAGACTGTCTTTTTTTCCATTGGATACTCTTTCCTGCGTTGTCAAAGATTAACTGGCCATACACTTGTGGGTCCAGTTCTGGGTTCTCTATTCTATTCCATTGGTCTATGTGTCTGTTTTTGTGTCAATACCTTACTGTCTTGATGATGACAGCTTTGTAGTAGAAGCTAAAGTCTGGGATTGTGATGTCTCCCATTTTGGTTTTCTTCTTCAATATTACTTTGGTTATTTGGGGTCTCTTGTGGTTCCATACAAATTTTAGGATAGTTTGTTCTAGCTTTGAGAAGAACGCTGGTGCAATTTTGATGGGGATTGCATTGAATGTGTAGATTGCTTTGGGTAGTAATGACATTTTAACAATATTTATTTTTCTGATCCATGAGCATGGAATGTTTTTCCATTTCTTTGTGTCTCTTTCAATTTCCTTCATAACTTTTCTGTAGTTGTCATCATACAGATCTTTTATATCTTTGGTTAGGTTTATTCCAAGGTATTTTATGTTTTTTTATGCAGTTGTGAATGGGATCAGTTTTTTTATTTTCCTTTCCGCTGTTTCATTATGGTATATAAAAATGCAACTGATTACTGTATGCTGATTTTGTACCCTGCAACTTTGCTGAATTCAGTGGGTCAGTTCTAGTAGGCTTAGGGTGGAGTCTGTTGGGTTTTCCATGTAGAGTATCATGTCATCTGTGAAAAGTGAAAGTTTGACTTCATTTTTTCCAAGTCTGATGTCTTCTATTTCCTCTTGTTGTCTGATTGCTGATGCTAGGACTTCCAACACTATGTTAAACAACAGTGGTGACAGTGGATATCCCTGTCATGTTTCTGATCGCCAGGGGAAGCTCTCAGGTTTTCCCCATTGTGGATAATATTAGCTGTGGGCTTTTCATCGATGGTTTTTATGATGTTTAAGTAAGTTCCTTCTATTCTGACTTTCTTGATGGTTTTTATTAAGAAAGGGTGCTGTATTCTGTCAAATACTTTTTCTGCATCTATTGACAGGATCATATGGTTTTTATCTTTTCTTTTATTAATGTGATGGATCACATTGATGGATTTGTGAATATTGAACCAACCCTGTACCCAAGAATGAATCCCACTTGATCATGGGGGATAATTCTTTTTATATGCTGTTGAATTCGAGTTGCTAGTATCTTGGTTGAATATTTTTGCATCTGTATTCAACAAGGATATTGGCCTATAGTTCTCTTTTTATGCTGGGTCTCTGTATGGTTTGGGAATCACAGTGATGCTGGCTTCATAGAATGAGTCCAGAAGTTTTCCTTCTATTTCTATTTTTTGGAATAGCTTGAGTAGAATGGGTATTAACTTTGCTTTAAATGTCTGGTAGAATTCTCCAGGGAAGCCATCTGGCCCAGG
>NC_043703.1:109307495-109364393 GCF_006229205.1 Suricata suricatta | reverse complement strand
CTTATGACCCAGTATGTGGTCTATCTTGGAGAATGTACCATGTGCACTTGAGAAGAAAGTGAATTCCATAGTCTCAGGATGTAGAGTTCTAAATATATCTTGACAAGCCCATCTGTTCCAATGTGTCATTCAGGTCCATTGTTTCCTTAGTGATTTTTTTTGTCTAGTTGATCTATCCATTGCTGTAAGTGGAGTATTAAAACCTCCTGCAATTAGCACATTCTTATCAATAAGATTGTTTCTGTTTGTCATTAGCTGTTTTATGTATTTGGGTGCTCCCGAATTCGGTGTGTAGATGTTTATAATTGTTACCTCTTCCTGATGGATAAACCCTGTGATTATTATATAATGCCCTTCTTTTAATGCTTTTTATTTATTTTTGAGAGACAGAGAGAGACAGCTAAAGCAGGGGACGGTCAGAGAGAGAGGGGGATACAGAATCTGAAACAGGCTCCAGGCTCTGAGCTAGCTGTCAGCACAGAGCCCGATGCGGGGCTCAAACCCACAAACCGTGAGATCTGACCTGAGCCGAAGCCGGATGCTTAACCGACTGAGCCACTCAGGTGCCTCTATAATGCCCTTCTTTACCTCTTGATACTTCTTTTACTTTAGAGTCCAGTTTGTCTGATATAAGTATGGTTACTCCAGCTTTTCTTGACTTCCAGTCACATGATAGATATTTCTCCATCCCCTTACTTTCGATCTGAAGATGACTTCAGGTCTAAAATGAGTCTCCCAGGGGCGCCTGGGTGGCTCAGTCGGTTGGGCGTCCAGCTTCGGCTCAGGTCAGATCTCGCGGTTCGTGGGTTCGAGCCCTGCGTCGGGCTCTGTGCTGACAGCTAGTTCAGAGCCTGGAGCCTGTTTTGGATTCTGTGTCTCCCTCTCTCTCTGATCCTCCCCTGCTCCAGCTGTCTCTCTCTGTCTCTCAAAAATAAAATAAAAAGCAATAAAAAAAACTTTAATAAAAAAAAATAAAATGAGTCTCCTGTAGACAGCAAATAGATGGATTTTGGGTTTTTTCCCCCCATTTTGCTACCCTCTGTTTTTTGATTAGAGCATTCAGTCCATTTACATTCAGTGTTATTATTGAAAAATATGGGTTTAAAGTCATTGTGTTCTCTGTAGGATTCATGCCTGTAGTGGTGTCTCTTGTACCTTGTAATCCTTGCAACATTTCCCTCAGAGAGTCCCCCTTAGGATTTCTTATAGGGCTGGCTTAGCGGTGATGAATTCCTTCAATTTTTGTTTGTTTGGGAAAACCTTTATCTCTCTTTCTATTCTGCATGACAGGCTTGCTGGATAGAGGATTCTTGACTGCATATTTTTTCTGTTCATCACATTGATGATTTCCTGCCATTCCTTTCTGGCCTGCCATGTTTAAGTAGATAGGTCTGCAACCACCCTGATAGGTCTCCCTTTTTATGTTAGGGCCCTTTTATCCCTAGCTGCTTTCAGAATTCTCTCTTTATCCTTATATTTTGCCAGTTTCACTATGATATATCATGCAGAAGATCAATTCAACTTACATCTGAGGGGAGTTCTCTGTGTCCCTTGGATATCAGTGTCTGTTTCCTTCCCCAGATTGGAGAAGCTCTCAGCTATAATTTGTTCCAGAACCTCTTGTCAGTTTTAAAAGCTTGTTATGCACTCAGCACCTGTGAGTCTTGCTATATGAAAGGAGGCTCATTGACTGTCCAGGGCTTGTCTGTTCAAGAGGTGTTCTTTTAATGGTGTCCCTTGGTCTCTCTTGTTGTGCCTTTGGCTATTTTATTTCTCTGCTCGTATTGATTTTTGAGACTCTCCACCATGTGTACTTTGGCTTGTTTCTTGAGGTAGCCCTGACAAGGGAAACAGACAGACAAACACACATAGAACAAAAGCACGTAAATGCACAGGCAAATAAAACAAAAAGCAAACAAAAGGGGGAAAAATCGGGGGGACAAAAACAACAAAAGACAAGGGACAGTCTAAAAGCATAAAACCAGAAATCCTGGCTACAAATAAAGAGCAAGGTGGAGGCAGTGCTGATGGAAAAGCATATACAAAGAGAGAAGTGACAGGGGTGGGGAGGAAACAAAATTGAACATTGAGCAGGCAGAGAAACTAAAAGGCTTAATTCAGAGAGAGAAAGAGGAGAATATGGTAGGAGGAAAGAAGAAAAAAATGAAGATAATGTTCCCCCCCAAAGAAACTATATAATCTGATTATTTGAGAGAGAGAAAGGAAGGTAGCTATGGAGGTGTAGAATATGCATTAAGAGAATATATTAAATGTGACTGTTTAAACAAACCAATGATCAGAGTGTCCAGTCCAGCTGAGGGGAGAAATAAGAATGAGATAAGGGAAAATATATCTGAATAGCAAGAATTGATCTAGAGTTAATCATGGCAATGCATCAATTTTGGTCTTACCCCTGGGCTCCACAAAAAAAAAAAAAAAAAAAGGTAGCGCTCCAGGGCAAATGGGCATGGTTCTGTATAGGCAGGTCTCCGCTCCACTGTGGGTCCCCAACGCCGCTCCCTGAGGCCCCGCCTTGGTGGTTGTGGGGAGAAAAATGGGCCCCCCCAGTCCCTTCTTGTACCAAGCAAATTACTCTTTTGGGTCCCATCTCCCTGTGCCACGGGCATAGCCAAGGTGGGCCGAGTTGTATTTCCCAAGCCCCGCCTCGTTTCCAGATCTTAGTCCACGCACTTTAATGATACCACCTGACATGTACTCCCGCAGGCCCGGAGGCTTCCTAGCCAGGATCAGGTGGGGGGAATAGGGAGCAGTCTCTCCTGGCGCCGCCTGGCATCAGGGCACCCAGCCCAAGGAAAGCACCACAGCTAGAGAAAAATAAATCTCACTCCAGACGCTCTGAGGTTACAGATGGGATGATAGGATCCCTCTCCGTCCCAGGTCAAGGTTTTTCTCTCTCCAGAGACAGCTCTCTGAGCAGTTTCAGCTTCTCTTTCTCTTCCCCTGGTCTCTCCATGGCTTTCCCTCATTTTTTGCTTTTGTTTCCCTTGCCTCCAGAGACATGTTGAGTAAGCAGTAGCTGTGGCTGAGGGCAAAGAGGTTTTTGCCTGCTTTCTCCTCGAGGATTTTAATGGCTTTCTGTCTTACATTTAGGTCTTTTATCCATTTTGAGTTTATTTTTGCGTAAGGTGTAAGAAAGTGGTCCAGGTTCATTTTTCTGCATGTTGCTGTCCAGTTTTCCCAGCACCACCTATTAAAGAGGCTGTCTTTATTCCATTGGATAGTCTTTCCTGCTTTGTCAAAGATTAGTTGGCCATACGTTTGTGGGTCCATTTCTGGGTTTTCTATTCTGTTCCATTGTTTGGAGTGTCTGGTTTTGTGCTAAGGATTTTTTTTTTAATGTTTATTTATTTTGAGAGTGGGGGAGGGGCAGAGAGCGAGGGAGATGGCAGATCTCAAGCTGACTCCATGCTGACAGCAGAGAGCTGCAGGGCTCAAACTCACAAACCCCTGCTCTGAGCCGAAGTCAGACGTTTAACTGACTAAACCACCCAGGCACCCTCTATTGGTTTTTATGTCTCTCAGTGGTTGTTCCTTCTTGGTTCTTCCTCTTCTAGAACCTTTACCCTTCGTATGCCCAGGGCCTCTTCCTTGGCTCCTTCACTATGTGTATTCATTCCCCTGTTATCTCCTTTAGTCTTGCGACTTTATATTCCTGTCAGGAATGCAGGAATGTTCAGAAGTAAGCAACCAGATGCCTCCAACTGTCAATTGGCTTGTTTAAACAAACAAAATAAAAGCAGATCTAAATAGAGAAATATAGACTTACAATGGAAAGATGTTAATAATTACTGAAGGGAGGTAGAAGTATATGTACATTTCTGTACATGTTAAAAGAATAGAAATAAGTAAATCAGCATCTACACTGACTCCCAAATTATGTGTCCTCCCCAGACCCCTCTGCTGAACTCCAGCCTCACGTATCTAGTTGCCCTCTGGCTTCCGCATTTGGAAGTCAAAGTAACATACCCACTGAGACCCGATCTGCCTTTCTTGCTGAAAGCCAGCTCCGTCAGCAGCTTCCACACCTCACTTGATGACAACTCCATTTTTTTGTGGTTGTTCAGGCCAAAAACCTTGGAGATATGTTGACTCTTGTCTTTCTATCCCAGTCCGCATCCAGTCCTTCAGGAAATCCTGTTGGTTCTGTCTGCAGAGCATGCCTAGACAGTGGTCACTTTCGCCACTACCACTCTGTGCCCGGGTCTAAGCCACTGCCATTCCACCATTGGACCCTTACAGGAGACTCCCAGTCGATCTCCCTGTTTCTACCGGGTCCTCTCAGTCTGTGGTCAACTCCAAAGCCAGAGAGACTCTTTTAAAATGATTTCAAATTGTGTTCCTTCTTTACTCAAAAGCAGAGTCTCGCCCAGAGTAAACAAGGAAGTAGTGGAAGCTGAAATCCTTCAACAGGCTCAGGCCCTCTGTAGCTTCCTTCTTCTTCCCTTCTACCCACTGTGCTCTGGTCCCTCTGGCCTCCTTGCTGTTTCTGGAATAAGCCAAGATCCTCCTGCCTTCTTGGGACTCTGTTCTGGCTATTACCTCTTCCTAGAAGTCTCCTCCCCCCAAAGTTTTGCTCCTTTTCCAAGTCTTTGCTTATAGTTACTTCTTAACAAAGCCTACTCTTGTAATTGAAGCCCATTCCTCCACACACACTAGATCCCTCTCACCCGGCTCTTATTCCCTGTAGCTCTCACCACCTTCTACTACACAACCTAATTTACTTAAATATTATATTTATGCTCTCTCTCTCCCACTTGGACATCTGCTTGGTGAGGAGAGGGATGTTTTGCTTGTTGTCAAATGCCCTGTGCCTAAAACACTATCTGGCCCAATATGAAGCCTGGCACGCAGCAAATGTTTGCAGAATGAATGAATTGAATGAATAGTCACACTCTGATTGCATCGCTTGAACAAAGAACCCATGTAATGTGGCTTTATTGGGCCATACATTAAACTTAAGTCAAAACTCTTTAAATCCAGAATCCCGAGCTTCACTTTCACTCCAGCTTGGTCTTTAGTGTCTGACTATGATGGCACAAAGCTGTCTGTGAATGGCCTCTTCTATGAATGATTTCATTGATCTTTGTATTCTGTATGTTGCAATTCTTGGAGCAACTATCAATTCATCTGTTTCATTGATTTCACTTTGTACTTCCTCAAACTGAAATGACATTACTCAATATGTGAGTGTGACTTGAGTCAGAGCAAGAATAATCCGCCTTTGACCTGGCAGGATTTCAGCAAGTGTCCTGTGAGATCGGAAGATGTACCGCTGATATCCATTCACCCTGAAACTCACCACCTCATATTCCACATTCAGCAACAAGCTGGGTTCTTCCTAAATGTTATTAGTCCCTTGGGCCAGTGTAAAAAAATTTCTTTTTGATAACAACCTTTCTTGCTGATTCCTTAATATAGCAGAATCAGAGTTATCATTATACTCCCAGGGAAAGCTATTTATACAATGCAGCACTCTTCTTTCCTACAGTAATTCTGCTACTAAAAATAGTCTATTGTGGAGTGTTCCCCCATTTTTTTGTGTGTGTGTTTTTTTAGGTTGACCGTATTCATAGACATATTAAGTGCCTTTCTTGGTTTCTTAAACTAAATGTCATAGTTTTAAATGCATAAAGCGGTGCCTGGGTGGCTCAGTCAGTTAAATGTCTGACTCTTGCTTTCTTTGCTGGTCATGACCTCACAGTAGTGATATTGAGCCCTGCTCCTCGCTGAGAGTGGAGCCTGCTTCAGATTTTCTCTCTCCCTCTCTCTCTGCCCCTCCCCCACTCACACATGCTTTCTCTCTCCAAATATATGAATAAGCATTAACAAAATATTTAATTGAATGAAAACCCAGTGGTTATGGAATAGACTAAGTTCATCTTATCCGTTGTACTCATCTCTCCCCTTTCTATTAGGACATCATATCTGGTGAATTCAGAGGAAAACACGATTCAAATAAAGCACTAAGTGGAAATGAATTGTATAGAGGTAAGTTGAACAGAGGTTAGGAAAGGGTCTGACCTCTGTAAGAGAGGATGATAAAGCTAATGTGGCAAACCATGTTTTGGAGACATTCTCATTTTCTGCCTGGGCATTTGCTCATATACAGCTAGGGACTGGGCATATGGCAGGCCGTTTGTAACTACCCTTTTTGGCACCCAGATATTATGTCTTCTGATGTGATACAAGGAAGTACCAATATGGCCAATGGCAGTCTAGCCGAAAATGTTTAATTGGAATATGTTAAGCATTTCGATCTAATTTACAGTGTGCAGGAAATACAGGGCATAGAGAGAGGATCAAGCTAATACACACAAGCAAGCAAAACCGACAAAGTGGGACAATCAGCCAAGTCTCTGTGCTCAGTCAGTATCATGCCTCAACATGACCGGGGTAGATTGAAAGAGCTTCGAAGGCCCAAGTAACCAGATGCAGTGGAAGTCCTGGACTGAATCTTCTTGGTTAAACCAAGTGATAAAGACAGTTTGGGATCTGGGAGTTAATTAAGATAAAAGTCACTGAAATGGACAGAACAGAATCTAATTTTAGTTAATAATTACAAAGATAAGGATTTAGAATATGCACTCAATGTGATGACCTCTGGTTTTTATTTTTGCTTATTGGCCTTTGAGGTTTTTCACTGCACATGTACTATATCTGTTATAATAAGAGGCCATTTAAAAAATGTTGGAAAGGATTTTTTTACTTCAATAGCCTAGACGGGCTCTATTTCTCCTTGCTATGATTCCTTACAGTTTATTCACTATATATTAAAAAAAATACTGCCACACAAAAAGTCAGTTGTTCAATTGGTTTAACTGCAAGAGGATTTAAGTTCACATATTACATTCCTAAGCTATTTATTCATTTATATTAATGAATGTTGCACCAAATGACGTTGAATAGTGTGCAGACAGCTGATGCACAACAATTCTGTTTGTACTTCACTCTGTGTTCTGGTGGCTTCATGTACCGTTATGTATTCTGCATTCAGTAAACACTTGTTGGTAATTATATATAGGAAAAGTTCAATTAGAAATTTGATCTTTGGTTTCCATAAGCACTACAGCTTGGAGACAAAGTTATGTATTTCTGTCCTCCTTTTCATTATATTCTAGGTGAAAGCAGATGACCTAGTTACTGGTTCCTGATATTAAATTATATATATATTAAATATATATTATATTTATTAAATATATATATTATATGTATATTAAATTATATGGGGGCACTGATGCTCCTGTTTCTACTTCTAATATTCTATAGATCAAAAATGGCAGCAGATTTGGAACTCACGTAATTGAATTCCAGTCCCAGTTCAGTAACTAACTAGCTTCATTTTTCATGTATTTGAGGTGAAAAAGCAAGGTTAGATGAAACCTAGGGTTCCTCCTAACTTCAAAATTCCATAATCCTAGGATATTGCTTTCTTATATTTTTCCAGAATGAGATCTTCATGCCAGAACAAGCAAATAAACACAAAACCCCATATATATTGTCAGGTTTTAGCCAGTCATCATTTGTATGAATGGCACCCCCTAATATGCACGTGATGATTTCTTAAAGACATTGAAACTAGAAATTGTTATTTTTTATGTCTCCAGAGCAAATAAAAGTAGTAATTTGCCTCTAGGTCTACTAATGATTCAGTAAATTCCAATATATATTCCAATATATCTGATGGGTAACAGATGCTCTGTTATCCATCACAAGGAAATACAAGTTCGTAATTCAGGTTAGATATTAACATATCTGAAATACCTGTCTTCTATTTTCATGGGCTGTGGAATCAGTCTAACCCAGGTTTAAGTGACAGCTTTGACACTTTCTTTTTATTTTTCAAACCTTCTACTGAGGTCATTATTTCCATTTAAAAAATTTTAATTCCCAGGACCATTCTCTGAATATTTTCTTTTTTTCCCCAGTAGCATCCTTTCTTGTATCGTGGTTACTGCTTGCCTCCTCCCTACGTCATCCCTGCTTCCCACAAGTTTCCTTTTTCTGTTTGTGTGTCCTGCTCCACAGTTTAGCATTAGAAGCTTCCTGATGTCTGTTAATCCTCAGATGTCTGCTTTTATTTGATTGGGTTGTCTTTTGTTGTTGCTTTGTAATTGTATTTTAAATTATTCTAGAACACTGGACCCTTATCAGATATATGATTTGCAAATATTTTCTCCCATTCTGTAGATTGTATTTTCACTTTCTTGGTAATGTTCTTTAATACACAAAGGTTTTAAATTTTAACACAGTCCAATTTAGCTATTTTTTTAGCTTATGATTTTGGTGTTACAGCTAAGAAACCACTGCCTAACCCAAGATCATGCAGATTTTCCTGTTTTCTCCTAAGAGTTTTATACTTTTAGCAGTTGTGTTTAGGTCTTTGATTTATTTTAAGATTTTTGTTTTTTAAAGATTTATCTTATTTTTACAGCGAAGGAGAGAGTGAGCAGGGGAGGGGCAGAGGGAGTGAGAAAGAGAATCTTAAGCAGGTTCCATGCTCAGGGCCAACCCTGATGCGGGGCTAAATCCCAGACCCTGGGATCACGACCTGAGCTGATGTCAAGAGCTGGATGCTCAATCAGCTGAGCCCCCAGGCGCCCTGAGCTAATGTTCACGTACGGTGTGAGGTGGGGTCTAATTTATTTCTTTTGCATGTGCATATCCAGTTGTCCCAGAAAAATTTGTTTAAGAAATTATTAATTATTCTTTCTCCCATTGAACATGGTCTTTGGCACTCTTGTAGAAAATCAATTGACCATCAATGTATGGACTTCAATTTCTCTTCCATTGATCTACATGTCTCTGTATGCAAATACGCACTTTCTTGATTATTGTAGATTTGTAGAAAGTTTTAGAATCAGTAAGTGTGAGTCTTTCAGCTTTTTTTTTTTTAAGATCGTTTTGACTTTCTTTGAGGTCTCTTACAATTCCTTGTGAATTTCTGCAGAAAAGGCTATTGAGATTTTGATGGAGATTGCAGTGAATCAGTCGATCGCTGTGGGTAGTGTTACCGTGTTAACAATATTAAGTTTTCCAGTCCATAAACATAGGTTGTTTTTCTATTTATGTAGGTCTTCTTTAATTTTTTTCAGCAATATTTTTTAGTGTCAGAGTACAAGCATGCACTTTCTTGGTCACCTTTATTCCTGGATATTTTATTCTCTCTAGTATTAAGGGAATTGTTTTCTTAATTTCATTTCTGGATTGTTTGTTGCTAGTATGTGGAAATACAATTCATTTTGTACGCCTGTCTTGTATCTTATAACTTAGCTGCATTCATTTATTAGCTCTAATAGGTTTTTTTTTAATTCTTTAGGATTTTCTATATATTAGGGTCATGTCATCTGCAAAAAAGAGATAATTTTACTTCTCCTTTTCCAGTTTGAGTGCCATATATATATTTTTTACCTAATTACTCTGGCTAGAATTTTCAGTACAATATTGAATAGAATTAGTGAAAGTGGGTGTTCCTGTCTTGTTCCCAACCTTGCAAAGCTCTTATTTGAAAGAGAGACTGGGGAGACTGAAAATATAATTTGAAGCATTGGGTGAATATGTGGACCTTACTGACAAATTCCATGTGGTTGATCTGGCTGGGCCAACTGGTTGAGAGAATTTTGACATCATTACCTTTAGGTTTCTCTGTTCTACTCAATTCCTTGACTCCTGCTTTCCAATTTCCAAAATTGTATTGTTATGGTCTCTTCTCTCCTTCTTCCTCTTCTTTTAAAAATATCCCTTTATAGGGGTGCTTGGGTGGCTCAGTTGGTTAAGTGTCTGATTCTTGATTTTGGCTCAGGTCATGATGTCCAGTCATGAGATTGAGCCCCCTGTTGGCCACCATACGGGGCATGGAGCCTGCTTAAGATTCTCTCTTTCCCCTCTTCCTTTGCCCTCCCCTCATCAAAACAACAACAACAACAACAACAACTAATAATAACAATAAGCCAATAAATAAACACATCTTTTTACATTATATTACTGTTGTTTTACTGGGCAAAAAGTATTTACCATCTTTCCTCAAAGGTGTAGGGCTGAAATTAATGGTTTTTGTGTTTGTTCTTGTTTGTCATCTCTCACTGAAGCACTCAGGCTTAATTCAGCCCCATGAATAAAATATGCTTTTCATTTCTCAGTAGGTTTTCAGAATTCCTAGTGGATTGAACTTTCTCTTTAGGCTTTTTAATGACCCAGAGACACCACTGACATGACCTACTGGCCCTGATAAGTGTTGTGGTAGACTTCCCTTTGGAGCATGAGAGTTATCCAGGAATGTTGAAGGAGTTAGTCACCAGCTAATGGGAACCACCAGTGTGATTTCCATCCTTACTCACTATTTTTGTGTCCATTTGCTTATCTGTACCACCAAATAAACTCTAATTATAGAAACTACCTGCAAATTGGCTTGTATCACATCAGGAAAATGTCTAGTAATCTAGTTCATCAGAAAGCTGTGGCACCAGGAAGTCAGCAAGAGGCCTTCAACAGAGCCATACTTAGACACTTGTATCCTGCTTGTGTCTGGGAGTCATAGGCTTCACTGGTATTAGTGCACAGGCTCTGAACCCTGAATACACATGAGAATTATCTACAGAACTTAAGAAGAAGAAGGAGGAGGAGGGGAAAAAAGGAGACTATGAGGAAGAGAAAAAGGAAGAAGAAAAGCTTGTACTCATTAATTCAGAATATCTGGGGATGGAGTATAGACAGTGGCATTTTTTAAAGCTCCCCGGAAATTCTCAAGTGCAACAGGGTCAGGAGCCCCGACTTAAGGAGCCTACTGCAGGGAAGTGCTTGGCCGAAGCTTCTCCAAGGCTTGTTAGTTCCTCTTCTAGGTAGGGACAAGCCAGAGAGGAACTGAGGCCACTTCACTTCAACTCTGAAAGTCTAGAAGTGAAACAAAATATATTTTTTTAATTAAAAAAGTTTTAGTGTTTATTTATTTGTGAGAGGGGGAGAGACCGAGAGTGTGGCTGGGGAAGGGGCAGAGAGAGAGAGAGAGGGAGACACAGTATCTGAAGCAGGCTACAGGCTCCAGGCTCTGAGCTGTCAGCGCAGAGCCTGATGTGAGGCTCAAACTCACAAGCTATGAGATCATGATCTAAGTGGAAGTTGGACGCTTAATTGACTGAGCCACCCAGGCACCCCCAAAAATCTTTTGGTATTTTTCCTTTTGAGGAAATTGTTTAACGTATGGAGACATAAGAATTTAGCCTCTGAGTGTGGTGAGGAATGCTTCGGAATTATATGGCAGTCCTGGCCTCACAGTTGTGCTCTTGAACATGCAGTGTAACATCTCTTATCCTAGGTTTCCTCATGTATAAAAAAGAGGACAAAAATTTCATAGAGCTCAATAAATAATAGCTCTTCTATTGCTTGGACAACAAAAATAAAATAAGGGCTTAAGAATGGTTCTACCGAGGTAAAGGATGCTACTGAAAGGCTGTGCGGGGCATAACGTAAGATGGTCAGCCCTGTGCCTGGCAGGGAGCTGCCCGCATGGTATTGCATAACAGTGCTTTGTAAACATTAATGTTTCTACAGATCACCTAGGGATGGAGTTAGGATGCAGAATCTGATTCTGTGGACTTGGAGTAGACCTGAGAGCCTGCATTTCTAACAAGGTCTAGGTGATGCTGATGTTGCCAATCCAGGGATTACACTTTAAAAAGCAAAGTAGAGGATATGCCAGCCATGGTGTCTGCTGACACTGACCTTCCTCCTCCATGGTCCTCCTGACTGCACCCGTGGTGGGCCTCTGACCCAAGGAATCATCCAGAAGCTGGGTTCCAAAATACAAGATGAAGGAGTGTAAGGGGGCTATGGTCACTGCTGGATCATTCAGACTAGAAATTTTCACCAGAGCACAGGCTGGCTCCAGAGATAATGCCTGTAGTTCCAAGGGGCAAGGTAGTCTCCATAGTTTTATTCCATTTGTATCTAAAACACCCCATCCCCTTTCGTTCAGAGTCTGGATACATCTATTTATCATTCATTGTGCCAACATGTATCCGGCACCTGCTTGACGAGGCCATTCTGGGCCCTGGAGAGACAGCAGAGAGCAAAATTAGGCCCACTTTCTTGGTGTTAACATTCTAGGGGAAGACATCATGCAACCTAATAGGTGAGCTAAATGGAAGAGAGAGAGAACCGAAGAGGCTCCAGCGTCATTCTGCCGTATTCTATTGAATACTTGGAGTGTGTTTAACTAAGATACGGGAACCCATTATGGAAGAGAAAGTAAGCCAAAAATGTAAACACATTTCAGAGGGATCAACAAAACAATATATGATGCAGTCATAATTGTCAGTGTTTCGAGTATATATGTATTCAGGTTACAAAGAAAGTAGGAGGTGTGTGGAGGCACTCTGCAATTTTTTAGAGTTGTACTTTAGAGGGCAAGTGCCTCTAAAATAAATGTCTTTATTTATTTATTTCTTCCGAAGTAGAGTTGACACACAACGTTACATTAGTTTTGAGTGTACACCATAGCGATCAGCTATGTATGTAACACGTGTATACATTACGCTGTGCTCACCACAAGTGTGGCTGCGGTCTGTCACCAGCCAACTCTGAGGTTGACTGAATGCCCTATGCTGTACCTTTCATCCCCATGAAAAGGGAATTTTGTCTTTAAACAATCTTATCTTACAATCATTTGGGATAGGCTATTGGCTTCCATTTTCATTAGGGCATTTTTCAAGTACTATAGAAGGACAGATACAAAAGAAAAACAATCACTGAGAATGTGTGAACTCATAAGAAATACTAGAAGTCTTTTTTGGTAGCATTTAGTAACAAAGTGACAAAATGGTATGGGTCTATAAAACCTGAAGAATTCTTAACAATGTTTCATAAAGTAATAGTTAATGCATAAAATGGGGCAATGAGCAACATTCAGAATTCTGATGCTTCAAACCTGTCCTTGTCTTCTATATCAGGAAGCAGTGAAGCACAGTGGTTAAGGACACAGGGTTTAGAGTCAAACATACTTGGGTTCTGATCCCATCTCCGCCTCTTGAGAGTCAAGTGGTCTCAGGAAAGTTACCTACATTCTCTGACTCTCAGTTTCTTCATCTGTAAAATGGGAATAATAATGCCATCCTCAGGACACCTGGCTGGTTCAGTCTATGAAGTGTCCGATTTGTACTCAGGTCATGATATCACAGTTCATGGGTTTGGGCCCCTGCTGTGCTGACAGCAGAGAGCCCTCTTTGGATCCCCTCCCTCTCTTTGCCCCTCCCCCCTCTCAAAAATAAATACGTTAAAAAAAATAATGCTACCCTCACAGGATTTGTTATAGGGACTAAGTAAAACCATTTATATATGTAATTCAGTATCCATTGACTTTTATGAATCACTGTGCTCCAAGAAAACAAAACAAAAAACTCCCATCTTCTTTCCCCCACCATGACCCTGCTTTACTATTGGGAGCAAACAAAAGGGTGCTTCAATAACGCCCATCATGACATCTTCCCTCATTTTCTTCTCTCGATTTGGACCCCCTTGTCCACAGCTACTGTCTGTAGCCTCCTGGTGGGACCCCTCCTCCTGCCGATTCCTACCCCAAACTGTGGTTTCTGGATGCTCCTAACATACCCAGTTTTCAGAGCTCAAGAACAGTGGGGCAACTAGAAATTGGAGGAAGGGGCCTCCTCCTCTTCCTTCCTTGGTTTTGACAGGTGTCTCAAAGTCTCTTTTGAAGAGTTCCATCAACTTCTAACTATATCCTTTACCTCAGCCTCTCCCCCTCCCCAGACCTCCTCTATACATTCTCTGTTACAAAATAAAAGTTCCTTACACATAAGCAAACACATACTAGCTAATACTAACCTGGATGTAGGATCAGTGGTGGAAGTGGGTGTCTACACCGGCAATAACCGAACAATAAATGCCCTGTTTTATACGTCAGTGGATACTGATTGCACTTCATCCCACATTTATAACGCCTGTACAACTTTTAATTCAGTTGAGTAGTATAGAGTATGATTTTGTATGTGATGTCACTCAATATCTAGAGAGAGACACTCAATATCTTCTCTTACTGACAAATCAATTCCATACAGTGTCAAGTATTTATTAATAGGATTTTGTGCAATGAAAAGAAATGGGGTGTTGCTTATACCTTGCTTTTCCAGTGGATGAGAGAAAAAATGTTAACTCTTAACTAGCTGAGTAGTTTTTTGTTTGTTTATCTGGATAGTTTTTGAGGCTAATGAACTGAGTCCAAGTTTGGGACTCCAAGAAAAAAAAATACAAAGTGAGCTCTTTCTTTTGATTTGTCCAAATTAGTTCAGTGAGTTCCCGTGGGACTGACTGGCCTTATCCATTGGATTTTAGGAATGACTGAAATGGTTGGTATGGCCACAAACACAGCCCAGCTGGACATCTGGAAACACTTTTGACCAGATTCCAAAGAACAATGAGTGTGTCTACAGATATTACATTGATGGCATGCCCTTATCCCAGAGAAGAGGATTTTTGTGAATGAGGTATGATGATTACATTTTCTCTTTGTACATGAGTATTTTTTAATGTTTATGTATTTATTTTGAGAGGGGGGAGGGGCTGAGAGAGAGAGAGGGACAGAGAGAATCTTAAGCACACTAACAGTGTGGAGCCCCACACAGGGCTCAAACCCAGGAACCATGAGATCATGACCTGAGCTGAAATCAAGAGTCAGAAGCTTAAATGATCGAGCCATCCAGTCACTCCTAGAGGTTTTTTGTATTGCTGAATATTCTGATTTGATTTTTTATTGTGGCAAAATACATATATAAAATTTACCATTTTTATTCTTTTAAATGTACAGTGTAGTGATGCTAAGTACATTGTTGGGCAAACCATCACTGTATCACTCTCCAGAACTTTTTTTTACCATCCCAAACAGAAACTCTATGCCCATTAAAGAAAAACTCCCAATTCCCCAGAAATCACCATTCTACTTCATGTGTCTCTCCATTCCACTATTCCAGGTGCCTCATATGAGGGGAATTGTGCAATATTTGTCTTTTGCAACTGGCCTATTTCACTCAACATAATGTTCTCAGGTTCATACATGTTGTGGCACTGTCAAAGCTTCTTTCCTTTTAAAGTTGAATCATACTCCATTGTGTGTATACACCACATTTTGTTTGCCGTTGATGGGCATTTAGGTAGATCCCACCTTTTGGCTATTGTGAACACAACATGTAACTGGCCTCTGTGAGCACTGATGGGCAAGATGAAAGGGCTGTCTCTTACTCACAGAGCAGTATTCAGTTACCTCGAAGTAGTTTGAAAATAACTTGCACAAGAAAATTAAAAAGAACTTGAGTAAATTCCCCCAGATAAGGTAGAGTTATTGTACCTAAGAGGAAAATGAGAGGAAATATGTTATAAATCTAAAACAAATATAAGAAATGATTGGAAATGTTAGATAAATACCAAATGTCATTCGAGGTTTCATAATGGGTGGAAGACCACACGGCCGTTGCTAGGTCTGTGAGCCACACAGTCCAAAGATAGATGGCTGCCCTTGGGTGCTGAGTTTAATAATTCCATTTGCATTCTCAGTTCAGTCAGAGGATGGGCACCGGGACTTTTTTTTTTTTTAATCAAATTACAGAGTTCCCTTGGATGAAATGAAATGCCTTGTATTTTCTTCTTTATATAAATTCCGTTCTTGGTTACAACTTTTGACCTTCAGGTATAAAATGAATTGAGTTTGAAAATATATTTAGTGTCACATGGCACGCTTTTTAAACCGGCGTTTTCCATTGAAGGACTGTCTTCTGAGGGCAGTTTGGGTTGTCACCACTAGGAGGCTGCTGCTGGCTCACGATGCTGCTTGACATCCTCAATTGCACAAAATAGCCACCATGGGAAAGAGTGATGCGGCCCATGATATCAAGGGTCACTGGTGCCACTGTTGAGAAAGCCAGCACTAAACACAGTGCCTTGAACAATGCTAATCAACCAGCACAAAACCGATATTTGAAAACAGTTGATCACGGTGTTGCTGTATTTCCAGTCCTCATAAAGAATAATGATTATGGGGCTCTGATATTTTTTCTCTCTCTCTTCCTGTTTGTCTATCTTTTCTTCCTGCCTGCCTGCCTTCCCTCCTTTCCTTCTTCCTTCCCTTTTGTAGTGACATGAAAGAAACTTATCTACCATCGTCTCTACTCATTTTGGAGCTTCAGCATTATTTTAAGTGCTGACATATATGATGGGGGTGGGGGTTCAGACTGGGTGTCAGATAGCCTGGAGGCAGTCCCACTACCTCGAAATAGAAAATACTGACTATGTGACCCCAGGCATAGTTTTCCTAACCATCTCTTTCCTCCTCTCACAAATAAGCAGGGCCAGTTTTCCTCCCGGGCTCTGCTCCAGCCGCACTGGGAGTGGCCTGCTAGTCACTTCTGATTGGTTCATGCCCCATTTGGACTGGTTGGTGCCCAAGCCAAATATTTTTATTGTTGCCACACAAAATGGAAATAATAACTACACTGCCCATCCAGAAAGGCTGGAAGCATCTGGTATGGTAACTAAAAATACTTTCGAAGAATAACAACCATGTAAATGTAAAGTCCTAAGGAATAAGAAGGATATAAAAATACTAAGGATGATAAGCCAAAGATCCAAATGTGCATGGCCCCATCTGGGGGTTCAGGGTGAGGTTATTTTTAATTTGTTTTGCTTTTTAAGCTAAGTCTTTCTTTCTGCCACCATTTAATTTGCAGAAAACAAAGGCCATTATGGCCTTGAATTTTATCTCACAGTAGTTCAAACCCTTTCTTGGTCACAGGAGAGCAAATTATGACAGAAAAGAAAAAAATCTTCTAAATAATTGGGCCATCTTGGCCCGGATCCATGTGAGCTCCTCAGGGACAAGATTTAATCACTTCATAAATTGCGTATGTTGATTGTGTTATAAATAATAATCCTGTGTGCCTCATTAAGCCCCAAATGCATGTCCTTGCGTGAAACTCATTCTTCTCTCGCCAGCCTGACTGGATGCATTGTCCTTGGAGCTGTCTTGAAAAACAGGTGCGCCTGGCTCAGTTACGCAGGTGCAAGATGTCTCAAGAGCAGTGAAATTTTATGCTCAACAATTTTGACAACCCATGCTCTGGATGAACGAGCAGGGAATTCTGTCCTTTTTTTTTTTTATTAATTAACTGGTGGATCAATTAATAATTGCCAGATAGAAAAAATAGCTTGACTTCTGAGACTCCAACTGTCATATTCTAAATTTAGGCTTGAGTTTTACAAAACGCAAGCCTGTCTTAATGTGTTCCATAAAAGCCTTTTAAAATATACTTACTTGGGATGACCCAACTTCCTTGAAAAATAAACCAGAGAAATTGAATGGATTTTATTTTAATATTAAAGAATGTCATAAGGAATTCCTGCCTTTCTATGGTTTTTCATTTATAAGAGACCTGTTTATTGTGAAATTGGGCAATGTGAGGTTTACCTTTCCTAACTCAGCCTTGGAGGGCAGTGCTACTCAAGGTGAGACACGTTGACTGGGACCATCGGCAAACTGTAATTTTGTCCGTCCGTGAAAACACAAGCACAGAAATCAAGAGTACGCATCTAGGAAGTTTTATAGCAATCTAAGCATAGTTATTTTTCTAGTGCTTTATTTTCATTTAGCAAAAGTGTCAGTTCAAGTTCGACTGGAAATGAAAAACCCTGGCCCTTCACTGCAGTTTGAGAATACTGTGGCAGGGAATTCTTTCGGCACTGTGCTGTCTTCTCCATAGCCATCATACATTTTTCTTAGGCAACAGAATAGTACTGTCTATCCTTCTTCGCTGCTCTGCTTCGAGTATGAGGACACATGATAGCCAAAGGCTTTACCTGCAAACATCAGCGCTTTGATGGAGAATCAGTTTTCATTCCTTCTGTCCTTCTAGTCTTCTGAAACCTTTCTCAACAGGACTCATTTCCTCCTGATCTTATGCAACACAAAAGTGTCTGCTCGTAAGGTGTCCGTGATGCTCTGGTTGGGTCCCTGTGTTTAGAGGAGTGCTAAGGAAAATCTCCCTGTGCCTCCGCATCCCTCCCTCCCATTCCAGAGGGGTTGTGTTATTAACATTACTGCATCAGAGACAGAGTTAGGCCAGGTGGGAATAGGATACACAGTCACTTTCCTTCTTCACAGCTGACCTTCGACTGTGAGGGAAACAGAGCTGACATAGGCGCCCCCCCCAGCCTCTTTATGCTCCTGGCCCCTGGGCGCTTCTCCACACTGGCAAGCACACTTGGGAACCTCTCAGGCCTCCAGACCTCCTCTGTCAGGCAATATAGCACTAATTAAACCTGTTAGGTTTAAAGTCCATGTTGAATAACTGTATCTCCTTTTTCAAGGTGTATGTGTGTATTAAGGGGCTGCAGAACCAAACAAACAATTTCTTTATTAAAAACTTACAAACCTAGAATTAACAATTGCTAATTGTATCATATTTTGTATTTAATTTTGCCATTTAATTGTTTGTATTTAAAGAACTAACATATAAAGTCCTCTCCAGTCTCAATTTGCTTCCCTCCCTTCCCTGATGTACTTACTATCATGAGCTTGGCAGGTGCCCTTCCTGTTTCTGTTTTTATGCTTTTATAACTTTATTTATTTTAATAAACACTTTTATAACACCATAAAGTTACCTACTGCTGCATTACAAATTGCCCTAACAATTCCTGGCCCGAAGTAACATCAACAATAGTAGTATTATCTATCGCGGTTCTGTGGGTTGACTGGGCTCAGCGAGGTGTTATCTCTCCTAAGTTTGCAATCAGATGGCGGCTGGGCCTGGAGTCATCCTGGCTTCCTCACTCACTGGCCTGGAGGCTAATGCTGGCTGCTGGCAAAGTTTTCATCTGGGGCCATCAGCGGGAATGCCTGCATGTGGCCTCTTCGTGCAGCTTGGGCTTCTTTACAGCATGGTGGCTGGATTCTGCGAGAGACTGTTCTCATCTACCTTCAGAAGTCACACGGCATTATTTTGGCAATAGTCATAGGCCCGCCCAGATCCAAAAAGAGGGAACATAGACCCTCCCTCCTCTACTTTTTGATGGAGAGAAATGTGAATGTCACATTGTAGGAAGATTATTTAGGATGCAAAACATTGTTCTGGCCATCTTGGAAAATGCAACCTGCCACAAGCACTTATTATATGCCAGGTACTATTATTCTAAGTGTTTTTCAAATAGTATATATTTATAATCAAGATGTGATACTATCTTCTATGTTTTTAATCTTTTTATAAATACTAGCATCAGGGGCGCCTGTGTGGCTCAGTCAGTTGGGCATCCAACTTCAGCTCGGGCCATGATTTTGCCATCTGTGGGTTCGAGCCCCACGTCAGACTCTGTGCTGACAGCTTGGAGCCTGGATCCTACTTCAGATTCTGTATCATCCTCTCTCTCTCTGCCCCTCCTCTGCTCACACTCTGTCTCTTTCTCTCTCTCTCAAAAATAAATAAACATTAAAAATTAAAAAAAAATAACATCATTTTGAAACATTTTTCATTGGACCTTATAGTTTTGAGCTCTACCTAGCTGATACATGAGGGCTAATTGGTTTATTTTATTTTTAATTTTTTAATGTTTATTTAGTTTTGAGAGATGGAGAGAGACAGAGTGTGAGAGGAGGAGAGGAAGAGAGAGAGGGTGACACAGAATCTGAAGCAGGCTCCAGGCTCTGAGCTGTCCCCACAGAGCCCAACGCGGAGCTTGAACCCACAGATCATGAGATCAGGACCTGAGCGGAAGTCGGATGCTTAACCAACTGAGCCACCCAGGCACCCTGAATGGATTTTTTTAAATTACTACTTTGTACTGCATTGTAGGAATATCTCACAATTTGTCCATTCCCTATGTCAATATATATACATTTTTAAGTTTAAACCACATAGTACGTATTACTTTGTGACATCCTTTAGAAAGCAATACTAAATGGCCAGTACTTTCCCATTCCACCATATACTTTCCCAATGCAAACATTTTAGTGGCCTCATTCTACTCCTCCCTCATGTCAATGGAACATAATCTTTAAACACTTTGAGTTGAACCTTTAGGTTTTTGTAATTTTTTTCACTATTATAAAGAAACCACCACAACCATTCATATGTATATCTGTATATATCTTTTATTATTTCCTTTGAAAAATTCCTTACAAGGGGAATGAACAGATCAAAAGGTATACATGATTTTGAGGCTTTTAATACATATTGACAATCTTGAATCCACTTTTGTTTATTTTTACATTATAATCAATACCAGAAACACTTAGGTATTCTCCACCCAATTTAAGAAGTAAAACAAGGCCAGTAGTTCAATAGTTGAATTATTCTGTTCACTTGCTCCATTTGATGCCCTCTCTCTTTCCAGAGGGTCTCACCATGCCAAATTTGGTATTTACTATTCTCATGTATTTTTATGTTTATATAAATAAAATCAAACTATATAGAGAGATGCTTTCCATGTGTTTATATATTTATATTAATGAAATCATACGACATGTACCTTTCTTCAACTTTGATCAATATTATATTTGTGAGATTTATCTATATTGATAAATTGATATTGATTTATTCACTGCTGTGTAGTATTCCACTGAATGGATATATGCTTTAATTTATTTACCCAACAGTGGTTTGCCACACTGAGTACTGTCAGATTTGCCAGTCTGATAGTGTGAAGTGGCATCTCATTGGGAGTTTCACATTTTATTTTTTTTCTAAAGTTTATTTATTTAAGTAAGCTCCACAACCAACGTGGGGCTTAAACTCATGACCCCAAGATCAAGAGTCACATGCTATTCTGGCTGAGCCAGCCAGGTACCCCAGAAGTATCACATTTTAAAAAGCCTCTGGGGGTGCCTGGGTGGCTCAATAATTGTATGACTCTTGATTTTGGCTCAGGTCATAATTTCAGGGGTTGTGGGTTTGAGCACTGACAGTGCAGAGCCTGCTTGGGATTTTCAGTCCCTCTCTCTCTACCCCTCCCCCACCTCTCTCAGAAATAAATAAATAAACTTTAAAAAATGTTTAAAAAGCCTCTGAAAATTGGTCTTAAATCAGTGAGAAGTGCCCAGGCTGGTGAAAGGTATACAAACATATCACATTAAGAAATAACAGAAGAAAATGAAACTGCTTGGTCAGAAAAAAATCGGAAGACCAGTAAGGGTTATATTGATAGTCCTCAAATACAGGAAAATCAAGTTAGGTTGCAAGGGGACTTGATTCATTGTCACTCCAGAGAACAGATTTACTTAGTGATTCCGTTTCCCAGACACGGTCAAGCAGAGGCAAATGGCCAGGAACACAAGGTCCCTGGCAACCTTGGTGGGGGAGGGTCAAGGATGGGCTTTGAGAGTCCTAAAGGGTGACCCTCCTAGAGATGTTTGCAGGCTGTTGGTGAAAGTGCTGGTTCTTTGGGAGCAGAGTTCTTAGCTTTTTGTCTCAAAAGGCTATTACCTAGATATGACAGGCTGGACTAAGATCTTCCCTAGGGCTTATCTTACCAACTTTAGGGTTTTATTTTACTAGTGGGAGATGCTGAGTAGTTATTGATGGGGATATTAAAGGGGGTGGAGGGGAGGGGAGGAGACAGACTGTGGAAAAAGATTAAGAACTGGTCAGTCAAGGTGGGAGTGATTTGGAAGAAAGAACAGAGATATCTAATTGGAACTTCTGGCTGTTAGGCTTAGTCTGCCCATGAAAATATCAGTAAGTGGCACTTTGGGAATAATTTTTTAGGCATATGCATAAGGAAAGAAGTTTTTTGCCTGGTCTCAAGACAGGGCAAAAAGCCAGAGTATGGTCTATCCAGTAAGCACTTCCAGGTTGCACATGCATATACACAATAAGAATGTTTGCATCTGACCTGCAAGCATCCTTATGTACCCAATCACGATGAGATGATACTGGTTCTTCCAGAAATGACTTTATTTTGAAAGAAGACCTTTAGAAAGTAAGCAATGCAGAACCCCATGGATGCCTCAATAATCTTGGAATTTCAATCATTGGCTAGGATAGATAGATGGATAATTAATGTTGGGGAACTTCCTGGTTCCTCTCAGATTGTACCACTGTAGAAAACAGCCTAGAATCATAGAAATTGGGAGGCTTAACTTCTGCATTGCAAAGATTCAAAACAGAAACACAGAATTCCCTTTTTCATGAATATGGACCAGTATTAGTGACTGACTTCTAGTAAATGGAGTATCTGGAAAAAGTAATCATCTTGCAACGGAGAAATCTGGCAGACACCACTTCCACCAACTGATCAAAATGACATCACCAGTAATAAGTCATGTGAATACCATGTACCCCCTGATATGATAAGAAGGGCACATCATTTCTCTACTACTTTTCCCCAAAAATCTATAACCACAATCTACTCATGGAAAATACTTCACCATCACTCTCCAAAAGTGTCAACTTCATGAAAAAACAGGAAGAGACTAAGAAGCCGTCAAGATTGTGGAAAACATGATGAGTAAATGCAATGTGACTTCCTGAATTAGATACTGGAACAGAAAATGGATGCTAGTGGGAAAACTGGTAAAACCCAAGTAAAACCTGTAGTTTAGTATTGTACCAATGTTAATTTCTGAGTTTTGATAAATGTACCATGATTATGCACAATGTTAACGTTAGGGAAAGGTATGTGGGAACTCTGTACTACCTTTGGATTTTCTATACATTTGAAATTATTTCAAGGTAAAAGTTAAAAAATACAATTTCAGTGAAAATAGTACTAAAGCACAGAGAAGTCAACTGATGTTCAAGATCACAGAACAGATAAGCTGTTTCTCTGAAACTCATGTGCAGATCTCTAGATCCAGACCTAGAATTATTTATCCTAAAAAGAGTCTCCATAAGACCACCCTACCCCTGGGGTCCTTCATTCTCCTGCTCATCTTGGTGGGTATATTTATGAATTAAATTTCTCTGGACTTTCTGAGTAGGACCTAGATAAGATTCTTACAACTACCATCTTTTCTGCAACACTGCAAACCCATTCTCCCATTGTGGGAAGCAACCATTTCGAACTTTTCCCACTTCTCAGTCTTCCAACCCAATCACCTTCTTCCTCACTCCTCAGATAGCCAGTCTACTTCACAGCGAGCCCAGAAGCCATCAGAGAACTTTCACAAGCTCCTAGAACCAAACCTACAAACCTACCTGCTTCCATACCTACCTACCTCTCTCCATCCCCTACCATTTCACCACAGGAGGTTCCCCCAGACTGTCTCCAATTGTACCCTGGATTCTTCCAACTGCTACTGCCTCAGGGGCCTCTACCTATCTGTCTCATCCTGTATACTAACATTTTTAGAAATCTTTTCCTAGCTTGAATCTAAAAACTGTATTTCCTCAAGACTATACCCACTTAGGTATTTTGCTTGTCCTTCACAGCCAAACTTCCTGAGAAAGTCATCTCCCCCTGCACTATTCTTTCCTGCATTTGATTTCTCTGAGCATTTAACACAATGAGCCACAGCACTTTTTTTTTTAGTTCACCCATCTGTAGTGTGCAGTTCAATGGCTTTTAGTATGTGAACATTTTCGTCACCTCACAAGGAGACCTTGTACTCTTTAGCTGTTATTCTCCTTTCTCTTCATCCTCCCTTACTAACCCTAGGCAACCATTAATATACCTTCTGTCTCTATGGATTTGCCTATCCTGGACTTTTGTATGAATAAAATCACCTAATATGTGGACTTTTGTGATTGGCTTCCTTCATTTGGCATGTTTTCAAGGTTCATCCAAGTTATATCATGTATCAGTATTTCATTCCTTTTTATGAATGAATAATACCCCATTTTGTGGATATACCACAGTTTGTTTATCCATTCATCAGTTGATGAGCATTTGAGTTGTGTCCACCTTTTAGCTATCATGAATAATGCTGCTATAAACATTTGTGTGCAAGTTTTACTGTGGACATATGTTTTCATTTTCCTCGGATATATACGTAGGAGTGGAATAGCTGGGTAATGTGGCAACTCTATATTTAATCACTTGAAGAACTGCATGCTGTTTTCCAAAGCAACTGCTCCATTTTATACTCCCACCAGCACTGTATAAGAGTTCTGATTTCTTCACATCCTGTCAGCACTTATGATTATCTGACTTTTTGATCCAGCCATCTTGGTGGGTATGAAGTGGTTTCACATCAGTCTTCTTGAATATAAGTAGTGCCTTGGTTTCCATGAAGCCACACTTTTAGATTGAAAATATAATTTTTTTAAAAGTTTGAAACTCATGACTCTTATACGAATCTGAAATGAAAATGGGTCAGAATTTAATCAAATAGGGGCACCTGCATGGCTCAGTTGGTTGAGCACCCAACTCTTGATTTCAGCTCAGGTCCTAATGTCAGGATTGTGAGATTGAGTCCCATGTTGGGCTCTGCACTGAGCATGGAGCCTGCTTGAGATTCTCTCTCTCCTTCTCCCTCTGCCCCTCCCCCACTTGTGCACATGAGCTCTCTCTGTAAAAAATATTTTTCAATTAATCAAATTATTAATTAATGGGGAAACCAGTTAGATGGCAATGCTGGTTCAAAGAATATTTTGAGAAATCAGGGTTTATATAATCCTTAAAAAAGAAGAATCTTAGATTAACATTGCTAGGTAGGAGACAAATATTGGTTAATGTCCTACAGGATAACAAACTGTGACTTTTTGAAGTTACCAAGTAGCATGTTGGATCTGGTTCATACCACCTTATTATTACATATTCGGGAAATTTCAAGCCAGTTTCTCTTCCTCCAGTCAGTTTATCAGCTTATCACCGATGCTACCATTTTTACTGAAAAGATATTATTTACATCTCTACTAGACACAAATGAACATGTTGGTAAGTAATTTTACAGAGTCTCAACCCTTAATTAATAATAAAGAGCAGGGGCACCTGGGTAGCCCAGTCAGTTGAGCGTCTGACTCTTGATTTCAGCTCAGGTCATGATCCCAGGGTTGGGGATCAAGCCCCACAGTGGGCTCCACACTGAGCGTGGAGCCTGCTTGAGATTTTCTACCTCCCTCTGCCTCTCTCCCCTGCACACACTCTCTCTCTAATATTAAAAATAAAAATAAAGAAATAAAAAAGGGCAAGTCAAACAATATATATTCTCCTTGAAAACTGGATCATCCTTGGGTGGGCCTGTTAAATAGTGCTTCGCCATGACATTGGAAGCACGTGTAGTCACTCTCTTCACCTTATTTCCAAGTTTTGTACAATTTTTCTTAAATCTAATTGCCCCCGGCCTCCTAGCTCCTTCTTTTCAATCTTCTTTGTGGGCTTCTTTTCCTCTAGCTTCCCTTGAATAGTGGTGTTCTCTAAGGTTTTATCTTCAGGGGTTTGCCTAGGCTCCCTCACTTTTCACAACTTCCCATCTCTCTCTTTTACTGCCTAATTTGCTACTATTCATCCTTCAAACCACCTCTCCAGTAAGCCTTCCCGAGTACGATCAGCTTTCCCTCTTTTAGATAGCTTACCACAATTCTAATAAGCAATTCATTGTGCAGTTAGTTGTTTAATGTTTATCTCTTCCACCAAACCATGTGTTCCATGACAGCATGGAACATGACTATCTGTTTCACTTCTGTAATTCTCAGGTCTACAAGTATTTGCTGAATAAATGAGTGAGTGAGTGCATGAACAGAAAAATAAATAGATGGCTACATGGTGGTCTCATTATCCCTTTCCATGGCCTCAGTTTTCAGTATATTGGTGACTGAAAAAAAATATATATATTATCAATTCTCTTTCTCTTTTCAAACTGAATGATAAAATGATATTGAAGGCAAGTCTCTTGTCATATTCTAAACACAAATACTAGATCATCAGAACTCCATGTAGATGTTTTGAAAATGCCAAATGTCAGGGCACCTGGATGGCTCAGTCGGTTGAGCATCCAACTCTTGATTTTGGCTCAGGTCATGATCTCAGGGTTGTAGGATTGAACCCCATGACAGGCTCCACACTGAGCATGGAGGCTGCCTGAAAAACATTTTCTCTCTCTCTCCCCCTCAGCTCCTCTCCTCCCACAGATGAGCATGCACTCATGCTCTCTAAAATAGAGAGAGGGATAGAGGAGAAAATATCAAATGTCAACTAAGGGGCACACAATTCAGCTATTGTTTGACCTAGGATATAGCATTTACTGTCCACAAAGTGTTGGGAGACAGTTCTCCACGGGTCTCTTATGTTTCTTCAGGTCTTGTGAGCAGAGGCACCAATAGTCTTTTGTTCTGTACTATCTTTTCAAGGATAGTATAGCCTAGAAAGATGGAGGAAACCTAGTACAGCCAGTTTTGTTTGCTATGCAATGTAATGTCTCCCTCTGGAATAAAACTTGAGCAATGGGTTTGCTTGCTATCCATTATACAAAACTGAAGTTTCCTAATCTTGGGGTTCCTCTCCTGGAATGCAGCTAGCTGCACATGCAGGCATCACCCAGCCCTTGTTATGCCACCTGGAGAAACTGGAGTCAGGGAACTTATATGAGAAAATAATAGTTCTCTGGCTGCTGCTATTGCTGTGAGTAAAAACTCTTCTTTGTCAGTAACCCAGGAGATTTGTTTTTGGTTAACATCCACACAAGTGTGGCAGACTAACTTGTTAGCTTGCAAGTGAGATAAAAATCTGAAATCCTTCATGGTTCTTGACACAAAGCAGTCATTTATAGACATTCATATTAATTGTTTAATGATCGGGGAACGAATATCTTAAGCATCTTACAACTTAATATAGTTAATTATCACTTAAAAATAGATGCTTTGCAGTGATTTAGTTATGACTTAGAAAATTGATTGGGAGTCTGGGGTTAATATTATACTGTTCTCCCTTTAAATACTACCAAAAAAGGCTCCAGTTTAGGTTTTCACATGTAGTTTCTACTCTTCAGAACAGCGTTTTTGACACTGCGTGGGAGAGGCCTGTGCATTTGTCCATACTTATTGGTATGTGATTTTGGAAGTCCCTTAACTAATTCTCTCAAGTGTGAGCTGACCATGGGCAAATATTACCTCAAAGGCAAGAGTCATGCTTGTTACTCTTTTGCATCCTTCCCCTCCTTCTTGTAAAATTTGGTAAAGTATCATACAAATATCATCACTCTTCCAATATGGCAGATTCTACTTTCAAAATATTGCTGCAATGGTATCTTCTACCCCTCCCCCATTGCTCTTGTGCAATGTTAATTTGTCCTTCCCTCATCAAGAGGTGGCATCTGTTTCTTCATCCCCTTGAATCTGGGAAGGCCCTGTGATTGCTCGGACCAATAGAATATGGTGGAAGTAACAAAAAGGAAGTCCTTGGCTTAGTTCTTTACTGGCCCAGCAGCTTCTGCTCCTGCTTCTTGGAATACTTGCTCTTCAGCTGCTTCTGGTCATGACTCAGCCTTCCTGCTGTGAGATGCAGGGACCATGTGGAGAAACCACATGCAGGGACTCTGGATGATGGCCCCACTGTGCTCCTGACCAACATTTAGCATCAGCTGCCAGTCAGGTAAATGAGCCATCTTGGACGTCTAACTGAGGTGAGCCTTCAGGTGACCACGGTCCCAGGTGACTTCCAACTACAGTCACATGAGAGACATCGAGGAAAGACTGCTGAGAGGAAAGACTGCTGAGTTGAACCCAGTCAACTCATGGCAGATAATAATAAACTGTTGTAACAGTGATAGAGAACCAGAGCAAAGAGGCTCCTGAATAAGAATTTCATTTGACCATGTGGTTCTAAACCCATCCTGGACTGCTTACAATCCTAAAAAAACAGAAAGCAAGTTTCACTCAAGTTTTAGTATGGCAGCCTGTACCCAGTAGACATTATTGAAGTATTCTTATGGATAAATGAATGATTGTATATAACAAATCACTAGAAAGCAGAGGTCTTAATCCCAAGGCTTTTTAAAAATTATCAATTTGCTCACTTATAAATTAAACACTGGGAAATAACTCTTCTTTAATTTAAATTTATCTGGCCTCTTGTGCATAGCCAAATCTTCGGGCCAGAATCAAAATAACCTGCTTGATCACAACTTTGAGCACAAGGAGGAGGATATTCTAGAACTGGTTTTGGGGACACCTGGGTGGCTCAGTCGGTTGAGCGTCCGACTTTGGCTCAGGTAATGATCTAGCAGTTTTTGGGTTCTAGCCCCGCACTGGGTTCTGTGCTGACAGCTCAGAGCCTGGATCCTGTTTCAGATTCTGTATCTCCCCCTCTCTCCATCCCTCCTCCACTCGTGCTCTATCTCTCTCTGTCTCAAAAATAAATAAACATTAAAAAAATTAGAACTGGTTTTGCTATTGTTGGGCAACAATTTGAATCTGATGTTGTATGGTAGCCTAGCATGGAGACTCATTCATCACTCTTTTTAAAGCTTTGAGAATGTTAGATTTTGATTCTGGGAATATTGTCTTCAGATTTCAGAGCATTAAGTGTTTTGTTTTGTTTTGTTTTGTTTTGGTCTCAAAAATAAAAAATCACTCTGAAGCATAGCAATGAATAGCAATCTCTTGCTCACTCCTAGCCAGTTAGTGTATACCATGTGCCTCTTTCCTCTCACTCTTCTGTTCCAGTCCTGCTAATCTTTCAACAAGTCCTCTCATACCATATTCCATCTTGGCATGGGACCTTTGGACATACTATCTTATCTTCCTACCCCACCTCTCCATTTCTTCATCTTGCTGAATTCATTATTTTGCCTCAGTTCAAACACAAGTTCCTCAAAAATGTTTTTTTGTTTCTTTTTTCTTTTAATGTTCATTTATTTTTGAGACAGAGCTTAAGGTGGGAGGGGCAGAGAGAGAAGGAGTCACAGAATCTGAAGCAGGCTCTAGGCTCTGAGCTGTCAGCACAGAACCTGATGTGGGGCTCAAACCCAGGATCTGTGAGATCATGATCTGAGCCAAAGTTAGACCCTTAACCCCTGAGCCACCCAGGCACCTCACAAAAATGTTTTTTCTAACCTTTGCAGAGTAGGTGAGGTGCCCCAGCTATGTGCATAACACAACATAGCACCCCATCCATCACAGATTATTTGCAATTATAATTACATATCCTTAATTGTGTGGTTACTTTATTTCTCTGAAGGGGCATATTTTCCACGTTGATGGCACTGAGTAGCTTACTCTATACATTAACATGACTTTACTCTTCTATTGCTATCATCAACATGACTCTACCATTTCAGGCAAAACTTTACCGGGAAGATTAAAGTTACAAATGAGTTAATTGTTGACTGATTCCAGGACCTGCATGAAAGGCTTATCTACTCTTCAAAATGAAGCATCAAATGACAATTTCTATTTCAAAACTCATTGAGCCCCTTGCCTCAATTGCTGTGTCTACCAACCAAAAACTATTATAAGATGATCCTTATCCAGTGCTCACCAAGACTTCCATCTCCCCCCAGTAAAAGACCCACCTTAAACCAGACTTTCAAAGTTCAATAGCTCAGTTTTGCCCTTAACCTTCTTTGAGATGCTACAAAGCCTATCTAGATAATGCTTTCCCTTACCTCAGGAAGCAATAAACTGAGTTTTGTCATATCAACACATTGCTTTAATGATACTATTGGAGAGGAATTTTTGATGGTGACATCGATTTGATGGTAATATTTAATGTGGCAGCACTTCTTTTTTTTCCCCCTGAAAAACTGTTATTAAATCCATGATGGACATCAACAGTGCCTTAGATTTGAGGAAATATAGCAGTTAACTGATATATCTCTTATGAGAATGTATATTCTTCATAAGGGCATAGACCTGGTCAATTCTTTTTCATTGGCTTATCTTCATGTCCAAGCAGAATAGGTGCTTAATACATAATTGTTGAATGAATGATTGGATGACAGACCAAGATGGATTTCATGGAGTGCAAGGGCAACTCTTACTGATGAGATGTCCTGGCTGGAAATCTTGGGGCAAATTGAATCAGAAAAGATAGCTCCACTTTCTCACTTCCACTCTAACCCAATTCCAGAGAACATCACACAAGAAGAAGGGCTTTACAAGGAGCTCTGATAGTAACCTCATGTTGTCATACAGATGCTTATATACTGGTTCATGATTTTAATTTGCCCAGCCTCATTGCATAACATTGCAATTAGGTGAGATAGAAGTTGTCCACAGGGTTGCTGTTGTTTGAGAAGTGAATAAAAATGAGTTCCTTGTGGTCCATAATATGTCAGTGTGGCGTGGCTAATTGAAGAGTGAGGGGTAGTAGAATATGCCACCCCAAAATATGCCACTTTGGCATAAGAATTATTTTGCGCTGAAAGCAATTGAGAAGAAGATCTAAGAAAAACTTTGTCCTCCCCTATTTGCCTAAATGCAGGATATAAATTTGTAAAGATGTACCACTCTTTTTTTTGTTCTATCTGGAAGGACAGGAGTTAATCATCAGAGACAACTCCAGACCCTTATTAGAGATAATAGCAGAGGAATCTATGTAACGCATTTTACTAACTAGCCTTTGTCTTCCATTCATTCCCCAAATATATTTCTTCCCACAATTTGCTACCACTGGAAACTCAAAGTCCTTTTCCTTTGTCTACACTTCTCTAGAAATTTATTATTCTTATGTTAAAATGCGTATGAGCCAAGTTATTTTTATTTAGTTATCTATCTATCTATCTATCTATCTATTTATTTTGAGAGAGAGAGAGAGCAAGCATGGGTGCATGAGCAAGGAGGAGCAATGGGCGAGGGAGAGAGAGAATCCCAAGCAGGCTCCGTGAGATCATGACCTGAACTGAAATCAAAAATCGGATGTTCAGCTGACTGAGTCACCCAGGCACCTGTGTAAGAGCCAACCAAGTTCTAAACACCCATTTGAGTTCTTCATCTCTGAGTGCTCCCACGTGTATGCCCAATGCACATGTTAATATGCTTCTGTTTTTCTCTTTTTAATCTGCTTTTTATCAGTTTAATTTAAAGTCTAGCCAACGAACTTAAGATGAAGAGAGGGGAAAAGATGCTCTCCTAAAACAGCATCAACTGGAACTTGAGTGATCCTATGAAGATTAAAGCATTACATTTATATGTGGTGCCTTGGCAGCAGCCCTGGGACATAAGAGCCATTACTGAAGTTTGTCAATCAGTAGTGTGCCTGATATAAACCCATCACTGTTTTGTTTTGGATTTTTGTTTTTATTTTTTTAATATTTATTTATTTATTTATTTATTTATTTATTTATTTATTTATTTACTTAGAGAGAATCCCAAGCAGGCTCTGTGTTGTCAGCACAGAGCCCAGTGAGGGGATAGATCTCTGGAACCATGAGATCATGAGCTAAGCCCCAAATCAAGAGCCAGATCCTCAACCAACTGAGCCACCCACGTGCCCCTTTTTGTTTTGAGAGAAAGGAGGGGAGAGAGAGAGAGAGAGAGAGAGAGAGAGAGAGAGAGAGAGAGAGAGAATCTTAGGCAGCCTCTATGCTTAGTTCAAAGCCCAATGTGGGACTCTATCCCATGCTCTTGGTATCATAACTTGAGCCTAAATCAAGAGTTGGATGCTCAACCAACTGAGCCAGCCAGATGCCCCAAGACCATCACTGTTATACACGTTAGAATATAAGTGACCAAGAGTGCCTGGGTGGCTCAGTTGGTTAAGTGTCTGACTTCAGCTCAGGTCATGATCTTGGGGGTCCATGAGTTTGAGCCCTGTTTTGGGCCTGGAGCCTCCTTGGGATTCTATGTCTCCCTCTCTCTCTGCCCCCCACTGCTCACCCTTTATTTCTCCCTCTCTCATAAATTAAAAACATTAAACATTAAGAAAATTATTTAAAAAATATATAAGTGATCAGAAGACTGTGACTTGTTTTTCTATAGGCTTATTTAGAAGCTTCACTCACCCAACATTGACTCAGCACTTAAAACATCTTAGGCACTATGTAAAGTGCTTTGAAATATGAATATTTTTGAAGAGCACTTAGTGCCTGCCTTGTTCAGTCAGTAGAGCATGTAATTCTTGATCTTGGACTTATGAGTTCAGGCCCCATGCTGGGTGCAGAATTTACTTAAAGAATAAAAAGAAAAAGCCTTATCCTGAATGTATTCTATTATGGAGCAAGATGACTGATGACTGATGACTGTGTGTTCAATATAATTAACTATTTGTTAAAATATATTTTTTGATTTGGGGGCACCAGATGGCTTAGTCAGTTAAGTGTCCAACTCAGAATTTGGTTTAAGTTATGGTCCCGAGGTCATGGGATCAAGTACCACATGGGGGTCCACACTGAGTGCAAAGCCTGCTTAACTTCTCTCTCTCCCTCTGCCCTGCCCCTCACTCCTACTCATGCACTCTCTCTTCAAAATAAAAAAATAAAAATAAAAAAGTATATTTGTTGATTTTATAAACAAACACAAGGTATTTATAGAGAATATGTTGTAGGCTAAGCCCTGGAGGCACAAAGTAAAAAAATTCTCAACTTGAATAATGGAAAAGTAACAACATTTATGCCAGCAGAGTGTTGAGGGTCCCAGCAGTGTAGTGGTGCAGGTTCAGAGGTGAGAGGGATCATTTCCTGGGTGATCAGGAGAGAGTTCATGGAGATAAAGGAGACTTTATTAATTTATTTATTTACTTATTTATAGTTTATTGTCAAGTTGGTTTCCGTATAACACCCAGTGCTCTTCACCACAAGTGCCTTCCTCCATGCCCACCATCCCCGTTCCCCTTTTCCCCTTCCCCTTCAGCCTTCAGTTTGTTTTCAGTATTCAAGAGTCTCTCATGATTTGCCCCCCTCCCTCTTCCCCCTTCCTTTCCCCATGGTCCTCTGTTAAGTTTCTCCTGTTAGACTTATGAGAGAAAACATATAGTATCTGTCCTTCTCTGTTTGACTTATTCTGCTTAGCATGACACCCTTGAGGTCCATCCACTTTGCTACGAATGGCCAGATTTCATTCTTTCTCATTGCCATGTAGTATTCCATTGTATAGATAAACCACATCTTCTTGATCCACTCAGCAGGTGATGGACATTTAAGCTCTTTCCATGATGTGGCTATTGTTGAAAGTGCTGCTATAAATGTTGGGGTACATGTGCCCCTATGCATCAGCACTTCTGTATCCCTTGGGTAAATCCCTAGCAGTGCTATTGCTGGGTCATAGGGGAGTTCTACTGTTAATTTTTTGAGGAACCTCCACTGTTTTCCAGAGGGGCTGCACCAGTTTACATTGCCACCAACAGTGTAGGAGGGTACCCGTCTCTCCACACCCTTGCCAACATCTATAGTCTCTTGATTTGTTCATTTTAGCCACTCTGACTGGCATGAGGTGATATCTCAGTGTGGTTTTGATTTGTATTTCCCTGATGATGAGTGATGTTGAGCATTGTTTCATGTGTCTGTTGGCCATCTGGATGTCCTCTTTGGAGAAGTGTCGGTTCATGTCTTCTGCCCATTTCTTCACTGGATGATTCATTTTTCGGGTGTGGAGTTTGGTGAGTTCCTTGTATATTTTGGATACTAGTCCTTTATCCAATATGTTATTTGCAACTATCTTTTCCCATTCCATTGGTTGCCTAGTAGTTTTCTTGATTGTTTCCTTTGCCTTGAAGAAGCTTTTTATCTTGATGAGGTGATAAAGGATATTTGAAAAATGCCTTTAGAATGGGCAAGATGTGGAGGAAGAAAAAAAGGAGGTGTAGTTCAGGGCTAGATGTCAGAAAGGGAGACAATTTTGAGATCTCTTCCATAGCAGACATTCTCACAAACATCACCTTCTTTTAATCATCTTTAAAAACATAAGGTACAAGGATGACAATGAGATCTCTCCTGTCAGGGACATAAATATTACAGCTGAAACAATCAGAAAACAATAGAAGATGATAGGAGGAAAAATACTGGACTGAATATAGTCAATGTGTTTCAGCTCTGGCTTGCTGGAAGATTTCTGGGAGAGATTAGCTTCAGTAACTAAATCCAAAAGCCCTCCTGATTGAGATCAGGTAGGTAGGTGAGAGCTGGGGAAGGTCAAGCAGTGAGAGGTGAGCTCTGAAACCGGTTCTGATTGGCCCACTGAGCCCTTAGGCACAGGTGTTACACTTACCTGTATTGGTTCTGAGACCAATTTAAGAATTTTTTAAATCTGATTTTATTTGACACACCTGTGGCCCCACCCTGCCATTTGCAGAACACTGTGGTGACCTTGGCAGCACCTTGATCTGAAAAATATTCCAAATTGGGGACAACTCCATGAAAGATAGAAATCAGAGAACTAGGTGTACAGACAGAGGTTCTTTTTGGAGTATCAAAGGCCGGGAGTTCGGTATCTCTGGCAGGCATAGCACATTTTAGCCAATCCTTTCCTTTGCCCTTTCTTCCTGCTGACCATGCCTGGATGGACAGGAGTTTCTTTTCTATCAGGCTTTAACACATTGTTCTCCTTTTTGGGAAGATGGGCTGAGCTTTATTTTTGGCTGAGAATAAAAGAAAAAGATTTAAGTAATCCTAGAGTTTACTCATGAGGCAATTCTTTCTTGAGGACTCAGTCAATGAATATGTTGCCTATTTCTTAGGTATAAAGCACTGTGCTAAGTGCTAGTGGGGAGGGATATAACGTGGATAAGGTGTGGTCCCTACCATCATGCTGTCCAGCTGGGAAAATAAAACATATACATACAAAATTATAGCTAGGGGCACCTGGGTGGGGGGGTTCACTCACTTGAGCATCCAGCTCTTGATTTCATCTCGGGTTATGATCTCACAGTCATGAGACTGAGCCTTGCTTTGGGCTCCACACTCGAGCATAGAGCCTGCTTAAGATTCTCTCTCTCTCTCCCTCTCCCTCTGCCCCTCCCCCATGTGCATGTGCACACGTGTGCGATCTCTTTCTCAAAAGAAAGTTATAATAGTATGTAGTGCTGTTTAGTTTCTGTAATGATGGAAATGTTCTTTAATGTGTATTGTCTAATATGGTAGCCATTAGCCTCTTGTGGCTGGTTAGTACTTGAAATGTGGATAATGCAACTGAAAAACTGATTTGAATTTTTAACTTAATTTTAACTCATTTACATAGCCATATGTGGATTATGGCTTCTGAATTGGACAGCTTTGTATGAGGCATTACATGAGCACTATAAAAAAGAGCTAAGATAGGTAAGAGAGGATGAAGATCATCTGCTTCAGGTTGATGTAGACAGGGAAGGCATCCAGAAAGGAGTGTGATTACAGTTGGTCCTTAGGAATATGTAGCATTCTGAGAGAAGAATATGTACAAGATAGCACTAGCTTCTGGGAACGTTCCCAGCATTGTTGGGGGTACCAGAGAGTAAATACTGAACAGAATAGAGTCCTATTTTGGTTTTCATTCATCTATTGTGTTAAAAAGATGGTTGGATTTGATGAGGCAATCATCTCTCTTTAGTGTCCTGTGACACTTCCTTTCCAGAGGTCAGAGCAAATCATCTGAAGGGCAATGGGAAGAGCACTAGAAGGGAAGTCAGGAGACATGGGTGCTACTCCTGCAGCATCATTAACTCACACACGAGCTTAGGTTTTTTGTCAAAAAAGAATCAAGAGTTCTTTACTAAATGTTCTCCAAAGCTCTGTCCTATGCCAGTGCTCTCTGATTCCCATCATATTTCAGTGGAACAGAATGGTGCAGTCCAATGTCACCCAACTTAAAGTCTTGCTCAGGGTAGAGAATGGGACTCCATGGGGGGTGGGTATATGGATGCAAGAGTCTATATCCTGTACATCCTTCTGTTTTGGAGGAACAAAGCAGAGGTAAAGGGGTGGTAACCTCACTTCTAAAGTATATCTCATCCCTAAAGTAATAGGTGGGGAAAGGTGGAATAGAAGAAGGAAACACCTTAGATTGAAGTGGGGATGAGTTTAATGTGTATTGAGAGAATATATTTGGGGTAAGGTTGGGAATGGGAAGGGGGTATCTGGAAGAAGGGGGTGGTGGTAACTGAGAAGTTCAAGTCTTGGAAACATTTTCCAACTTTACAATTTCCTCTAAGATTAGAGTTAGAGCCACTGACATAAAGGAATACTTCTTACACAATCACTGGACATCTAAAATGCAGGATTCTGTTTTGACAAAGACTCTCTTTGGCCAATCTCTAGTCAGGCTCCTTTGAGCCCTCTTCTCAAACAGGTCTCAACCTTGGCTTAAAAAAAATGACTGACTCTCAGCATAAATGATTTTATCATACACTAAGAAACTTGAACAAACACCAGGATAGTTTCTAACAGCTGAAGGCCACATCTTTGGGGTGACCCAAGCCTGCCTGAGAGAGCTCAGTGCTGCCTGAAGAATTTATTGTTTGTTCCTGCCAAAACATGGTGACCCAGCAGAGAGGTCCCCAAACCCACTTTTAGAGTAGTCACTTTAGAAAGCTTGCAATTATAAATCCTTCCCTGCTTCCTGCCTCTTTGAAATGCAAACATTCAAGGAGATAACTCACTCGCAGCCCAGTGGGCACTCAGCACCTCGCTCTAACTTGCACGGCTGCTTCCTGTCGTAAAGATGCAAAAAGTTTGTCTTCTGGATAAGTGCCAGTTAACAAACCCAGATGGCCTAGACACTTGGATTAACCCCTAGACGCATGTTAACCCGTTAACACCTCTCAGTGTCTTTTCCTTAGCACATGCCAGCTTTAAAAAGTCTAGCTTTTATTTTAGTGATGGTGAGTTCAGTTCACACTGGGCCTTCAACTGTTGCAATAGTTGTTATTGATGAAGTCTATTCTTCTTACAGCTTTAACTAGTGTCTAGTTTTGTCTTTTTTCATTTTTTTAAGTCTGTACATTACTCAGTGCTCATGATGATAAGTGTTCTCTTTGATCCCCATCACCTATTTCACCCATTCCCCAACCCCCTCCACTCTGGTAACAATCAATTTGTTCTCTATAGTTAGGAGTCTTGGGGGAACCTGGGTGGCTTAGTCAGTTAAGTGTTTGAATCTTGATTTTGGCTCGGGTCATAATCTCACACTTTGTGGTATCAGGCCTGTGTTGGACTCCATGCTGAGAGCATGGGGCCTGCTTGGGATTCTCTCTCTCCCAGTCTCTCTCTCTCTCTCTCTCTCTCTTTCTTTTTGTCTCTTTCTCACTAGCGTGCATGCACATGCTCTCTCTTTCAAAAATAAACAAACTTAAAATTTTTCTTCAGAAAAGAGTCTGTTTCTTGGTTTGTCTTTCTCCCTTCCTTCTGCTCATTTGTTTTGTTTCTTAAATTTCATATCTGAATGAGATCATTTGGTATTTGTCTTTCTCTGGCTGACTTATTTTGCTTAGCATAATACTCTCTAACTCCATTCATGTTGTTGCAAATGACAACATTTCATTCTTTTTATGGCTGAATAATATTCCATTGTATATTTATACTATCTCTTCTTTTCTTTTCTTTTCTTTTTTTAGGTAGACTTCATGCCCAGCATGGGGCCCAATGGGGCTTGAACTCAATGGTCTGGGATCAAGACCTGAGCTGAAATCAAGAGTCAGATGCTTAACTGACAGAGACACCCAGGCTCCCCCGTATACCACCTCTTCTTTATCCATTCATCTGTCGATGGACAGTTGGGCTGCTTCTGTAGTTTGGTTATTATAAATAATGCTGCAATAAACATAGGGATGCATGTATCCTTTTAAATTAGTGTTTTGTACTTTTTTGGTAAATATCCAGCCGTCGAATTACCAGATCATATGGTAATTCTATTTTTAATAGTCTGAGCAACCCTCATACTGTTTTCCACAGTGGCTGCACCAGTTAGCATATCTACCAACAGTGCAAGAGGGTTCCTTTTTGGCCACTTCCTTGCTAACATTTGTTTCTTGTGTGTTTGATTTTAGCCATTCTGGCAGGTGTGAGGTGATATCTCATTGTGGTTTTGATTCACATTTTCCTGATGATAAGTGATGTTAAGCATCTTTTCCTGTGTTTTTTGGCCATCTTCATATCTTCTCTGTAGAAATGTCTGTTCATGTCTTCTGTCCATTTTTTAATTGGATTATTTGTTTTTTTGGCTGTTGAGTTGTATCAGTTCTTTATATATTTTGGATGCTAACCCTTTATCAGGTAGATCATTTGCAAATATCTCTCTCATTTTGTAGGTTGCCTTTTAGTTTTGTTGATTATTTTGTTCACAGTGGAGAAGCTTTTTATTTTGATGTAGTCCCAAGTTTATTTTTGCTTTTGTTTCCCATGCCTTAGGAGGCATATCTAGAAAACTGTTGCTTACAGCAAAGAGAAATTACTCCATGTGCTCTCTTATAAGATTTTTATGGTTTCATGTCTCATATTTAGGTCCTTAATCCATTTTGAGCTTATTTTTGTATATGGTAAAAGAAAGTAGTCCAGTTTCATTCTGTCCAGTTTTCCCAACACCATTTATTGAAGACTGTCTTTTTCCCATTGGATACTCTTTCTTGCTATGTTGAAGATTAACTGTGGGCTTATTTGTGGGTTTTCTATTCTGCTCCATGGAACTATGTGTTTATTTTTATTCCAAAACCATACTGTTTTAATTACTGTTGCTTTGTGGGGCACTTGGCTTGCTCAGTCAGAAGTGTATGTGACTGTTGATCTCAAGGTTGTGCATTTGAGCCCCATGCTGGGTGTAGAAATTACTTAAAAATAAAGTCTTTAAAAAATATTACTACAACTTTGTAATATAATTTGAAGTATGGAATTGTAATATCTCCAGCTTTGTTTTTCTTTTTCAAGATTGCTTTGTCTAGGGGCACCAGGCTGGGTCAGTTGGTAGAGCATGTGATTCTTAAGCTCATGAGTTCAAGCTCCACATTAAGTATTGAGCCTACTTAAACTAAAAATAAAATAAAATAATTATATTTTAAAAACTGCTTTAAAAAAGATTGCTTTGGCCATTCAGGGTCTTTTGTGGCTTCATACAAATTTCAGCGTTGCTCTAGTTATGTGAAAAATGTTGGTATTTTGATAGGGATTGCATTAAATCTGTAGATTGCTTTGGAAAGTATGGACATTTTAACAATATTTCTTCTTCCAAACCATGAGCATAGAATATCTCTCCATTTCTTTGCATCATCTTGAATTTCCTTCATCGGTGTTTTATAGTTTTCAGAGCATAGATCTTTCACTTCTTTGGTTAAGTTTATTTCTGGATATTTTATTATTTTTGCTGCAGTTGTAAATGGATTTAGCTTTTTCATTTCACTTTCTGCTGCTTCATTACTGGTGTATAGAAATGCAATATATTTCCGTAGATTGATCTTAGATCCTGTGACTTTACTGAATTCACTTATCAGTTCTTATAGTTTTTTCGTGGAGTCTTTAGGGTATTCTGGTTTTGTCTTTCTTTGACAATCTTGTATGTGTGTGTGTGTGTGTGTGTGTGTGTGTGTGTGTGTGTGTGTGAGTGAATGAGTGAGTGTGTGTGTGTTTGCTGATTCAGAAGGGGAACAATTTCTGGTCATTCTAGCACTTCTATGCCAGGGCAGCTTTAACTCTGCCCTCAAACTGCATAGCACTGGCTGTCTTCCACTTGCACCCCTCTCCAAGGCCCCTCTCTTCTGTTCTCTGGCCGTAACAGGGCCTCAGTTTCCATGCTGGCAGGTAAACTCGATGTCTCTGAATCACTTTTAGCTTCTCTCCTCCCTCTCTCCACACCTTCAGGTTCTATTCTCCTCTCTGGAATCTTCTCTCCTTTCCATTCTGGATGCAATTTGCCCTAGGTAAGGACACATCCTCTCTTGCCTAAGTGAATCTGATTACCTTTTAACTAATCTCCCTATCTCCAGTCTCCACAGAACTCCAAAGTGCTCCTTTTAGAACACTGAGCTAGGAAATAAATAAATAAATAAATAAATAAATAAATAAATACTGAGCTGATCACCTCACTTTCCTTTTCAGAACTTTTCTTGGCTCTCTCCATAACCTACTGAACAAAGCTGAAACTCCTTAGCAGGCATTTGGGAGTCCCCCTTACCTGCCTTAACGTGAACATCTCCTCCCTTTTCTACCATGGAAACTGTGATGTCTATGTCTTAATCATATGCATCTTCACACTTCTAGGGTTATGCTCACATTCTTTTGTCATTCTAGGATAAATGGCTCCCTCTCCCCATTTCTGCCACTGATCAATATTTTATTTTTTTCGAGGCCTAATTCAAATGTCACCTCCTTCATGAAAGCATTCCTGATAGTCTGAGTCAGAGTCGTTTCCTTCCTCTGTACTTTCAGCTCAGATCATTTTTTGAAAGTCAGGTTCATAGTTGAGATATAATTTATACACAGCAAGCTTCACCCCTTTTAAAGTGTACAGTTCTATTTTGACAAGCATACATAATTGAGTGACTTATCATTATAGAGGATTTTACTGAAACCCAAAAGTTTCCTGTGTCTCTTTATAGACAATTCCTTCTTCTCATTCCTAGTGTCTGGCAATCATGGTCTGTTTTTTGTCCCTATACACCGCCTACCATTTAAATAACATTTCCCTTGGGGCGCCTGGGTGGCCCAGTTGGTTAAGCATCCGACTTCAGCTCAGGTCATGATCTTACAGTCCGTGGGTTCGAGCCCTGTGTCGGGCTCTGTGCTGACAGCTCAGAGCCTGGAGCCTACTTCAGAGTCTGTGTCTCCCTCTCTCTCTGCCCCTCTCCTGCTCACTCTGTATCTCTCTCTCAAAATAAAAAATAAAGACATAAAACTTTTTTTTAAAATAGCATTTCCCCCTATAGGCTTCATTTGTGTACACATCTTTCTTTCACTGTGTTGTAATCTCCTTGCAGACAGAGAGCTGTATTCATTCACCTTTGCACTGCTCATGGTTCCAAGCACAAGTTCCAACACATTCATTATGTGTCAGGTCACAAATACTTGATAAATGAAAACGGGAAGAAAGGGAAAGAAAGGCCAGAAGAAAGGAAGGAGGGAAAGAAAAAAGAAAGGTAGAAAAGAATGAGCGAAAGAGTAAGTGGACAAATAGGCCTAGGAGAATTCTGATTCAGCAAAGGGGCAGCTGACAGGGTACACACTAGCTTAATGAATTATTCTGACTTATTAATCTGACTACAAAAGCAGTTATTCTTAAACACCTAAACATAAAATATATTGAATTTTGAATCAGCAAAACAGACACTCAATGTTTGGGAAGAAAGTCTCAATGTAAGTGAACTAAGTTTTGCTGGTGCGTAGGAAACAACCAGTCACCCACCAATCCCAGGCTAAGCTGCCTCTGATTTCCTTGCATATCACACCATCATAACTAAGATAGGAGATGTTTTGTTCTTAGTGTACAGCACATGCACTTAAAACTTACAGGGGAGTTAAAGGAAGGAGAAAGGTAATGTTAAGTAGCCCATGGTCATAGTGTTATACACTTTATACTATTTTATTTAATTCTCACAACTACTCTGTCATTGTGGGGTTTCCGTAGTATAGCGGTTATCATGTTCGCCTAACTCTGTCACTGAAGTTAAAAGTGATTAGGAGGTAACTCTTTGTTGGGAAAGGAAATAGATAATTAAAGGAAGTTTGGGGCTGTACTTCCAAGGGGAGGAACAGGTTAAAAACTATTTTTTGTTCAGGATAAATTCTTCGGAGTTTTTCTTCTGTGAAATCATAATAAGCAAGAAAGGACAAGAGTCCAGGGCAATAAACTTTTTTTTTTTTTCTTGAGGTCTATCATTGATCCATTCAGGCCTGGTACCTCTGCTGGTGTGGTGACCATGTTCGTTTGTGAAGCCAGCATGATGTGAAGGAACTTTAGTGTGCTATTTGATGAGGTTGTCAGCTAAGGCCCATGGTAGAATTTGGGGGTCAAGGGGTATAGTTAGTAAGTGGGTAATAATAAGAACTACCTTCTTTCTGTATTACAGTGTAGTGGGAATTTAAAGTGATTTTGCAATCACTCTTGGGAGATAATTTTCTCGGTTCTTAGAACAAGTTGGAAGATAAACTTTGGACAATGTATTATACTATGCCCTTTGCAATTAAATAACCCAAGATAATGTGTTAAAGTTTAGTAGAGATTTAAATTCCTGAGCTGATTAAAGAGAGCTAAGACTGTTAGGTTTTAAAAATGTTAAGATTACTCCCAGAGTTTCTAGGCATTATGTAGTGATGAATTGCATGTTTCCATCGCTTATTATTTTTCAATCTTACAGAGCAGCTCAGCATTAAATATCAACTAAAATTACAGTTCAACCTGAAGCCTTGGACTAGGGCAGTAAGACCTTGAATTTCTGGCTGACTTTGGGCTGCATCGCGTCCACAAAAAGTGGAACCATTGAAAATTGTGGGTTCATGATGGAACTGCTGTTTTAGGAAGACAAATCTGGCTGTGTGCGCAAATGGTTTGGGACAGAGAAGAGGCAGAGGCAGTCCACTTGGAGGCTACTGTAATATCCAGGCTACGGTGATCAGAGCTGGGGTGTAAAGGAAATGGTAAGAAATGAAAAACGAAAATAGTAGTAGTGTCTGAAACCAACCCTAGACGATGACCAGACCCAGTAAAGTTGGGTGAATGAGGAAGTGAACTTAAAGAACGGTCCGTAGTTGTGATCAGAGGCCCCTCAACTCTTCTTCCGTCCTTAGCGCGGAGGTCCTGGGATCAGCTGGAAAGCTCCAGCTTCAGGCCGGTCAGGCCAGCAAAAGGCGCATAGGCGGAAGGACCGGCCAGGCGAGTCCTCCAGCCTGCCCGCCTTCGCTGCCTCCGCTCTGAAGCAGTCCCTCTAGTTCCTACGCCACTCTCCTCACCCTTGGGAGTCCCCAGATCACCCCCGACCCTCATCCTCCAGCAGTAGCCGACACCGCCCTCGGTCCCTCCCCTCCCCCTCCCCCTTGGGGCGCTGACTCGCCCGGCTGCCACGTCTCACTGATGACATCACCAGGGCCCGCTTGGTCTTAGCCAATCCGCTAGGGGGAGTCCGAGCGAAGTCCTAGCCAGCGAGTCACCGGGGCGGGGACCAAGGAGGGGCAAAGGGGGGGAGGTGAGAGAGTGGGGAATGGGGCGAGCGACAAGCTCCCATATACGCATGCGCCAGAGGCGCGGGGCCTAGCGGGAAGTTGAGTCCCAGTTGCCACACCGCACCGTCAGTCTCCAGCTCCGGCTGTGGTATTCAAACTCTCTTTCCCGGAGTGCCACGCGGTGCGGCCGCCCTCTGGGCTGTGTAAAGACCTCTCGGTCTAAGGCTTTCCTATTTCCTGGTTCGCCGGCGGCCATTTTGGGTGGAAGCGATAGCTGAGTGGCGGCGGCTGCTGATTGTGTTCTTAGGGGACGGAGTTGGGGAAGACGTTTGCTCTCCCGGAACAGCCTATCTCATTCCTCTCCCTCGATTACCCGTGGCGCAGAGAGTCAGGGCGGCGGCTGCAGCAGCAAGGGCGGCGGTGGCGGCGGCGGCAGCTGCAGTGACATGTCCAGCATGAATCCCGAATAGTGAGTGCAGGAGAGCACCGGTCGGCTGGGTCCGTGGGCCTGCTTGGAAAAGCTTAAGAGGGGCGAGGAGGACTGAGGCGGGAGTGAGGGCCTCAGCCAGGGTGAGGGGAGGGTGGTAAGGCAAGAGATGCTGGTGGCCCGGAGTCGGGCCCCATTGTCTGACGGAGGAGGGGCCGCTGGGGGGGAGGGGTCGGGCCGCAGGGGTGAGCCGCCCGGGCCTGGACTGGGTCGGGTTGGAGGCCCTGAGTGCCGGGCCGGTGCGGAGGAACAGTCTGTTGAGGGGGTTGGGGCGTTTGGGAGTCGGTGGTGGGGCGGTGAGAACGGGCAGTTTCTCGCAGAGGCAGTGACTTTTGAAGGAAGTCTTATTTTTAAGGGGAGCGGATAGGGTGGGAGAGCTCTCGTAGAGGGCACTGTCCTGACCCTGCGCCCGCGCTCTGCGGAGCTGTCAGAATCCTCAGGGTGGAAACCAGCTTTACTTGTAAATCTTGAGCTTGTTGGCTCTATCCTTTCACCCTCCCGGCCAGGTTGCAGGTAATATGGATGCTTTTCAGGACTGCGTGGGATTGAGGGGGAATGAGGAGAGGGTGTGAAGGTTTTAAATTTTTAGTGTTTTTTTTTTTTTTTAATGTTCTATCCTGGAGTTCTTCAAGAACTCACGAGGTCCATTGCCTTTGTTTTTTTTTTTTTTTTTTGAGGACACTAAAGTCATTTTGTGTAGGTCGAGGGGGAAAAAAACAGAACTAAGATGTAGGAACATTTTTCTGATGATATCAAACTAAAGGAAGACTGCTGTCAAGTTGAAAGAGAAACGAATGGGCTCTATGATCCGTAGGTTTTGGATTACCTACTTGAATGCTCGAAGATAGGGAATGAGGTTCCGTGACGTGTCATGAAAAGTTAATGCATTTCTTTTTCTTGCTTACTCAAGAAGTCATCACAGCATATGTGACACACCTGGCACCTTTCCTGGGAACTGGTGTTCACTTTTCTCCGGAAGACTTCGTTGGGCTCTCCGTAATGGCCCTTAAAAAAAAAATCCTCCTCGAATTTACATACATAAATTAATGAATGATTGGAGATTTAATTGCTGTTCCTCTTAAGCATCAGAAGGCTTTGAGGGGGAGAGAGGGATTTTTTTTTTTTTTAAGCAAAATCAGTACTTTAAAAGTTGACTTTATTTGCTGCTTTGGTTAGTTACAGCTAAGCAGTTCCCCTAAAAGGTCCACCCTTCAGTTTAGCTGACTGTCATGTGTGTGTCACGTGGTTCTTGCAAAATGACTTCAGGTTTTGTAATACAGTGGTTTGATGCTGAAATGTCCCCTTTTGCACTAAACAGAAGCCATACTATTTCATTAAAATTTTATGTACTTTAAGAAGTTGAGGATCGTGTTCCCGTAGTGCCATGTTTGCTATGTTGGCAGTTTTTAATTTCTTTATCAAAGACTCCTAGGACAAAGTTGGTTTTGCAGTTAGGGAGAGTTGAACTTGAGGTTCCTAATTTGGTGGTTTTCCTGGCAACAATCAAGTACATGGATTTGCCACTTCATGGGGATTCTGTTCGGGGAGTTTCTTCTATTTGCTACATATATTTAGTATTATGAATAGATTTTGAAGATTAGTTGAACAGAACCATGACAAAGTATTTAGCGTCTGAATTTGTTTCTCCTTCTATAAGATAGGATAGTAGGAGTCAATATTCCTATCAGGGTAGTTAAGAGATTCAGGTGTATGCAAAAGAAGAGCCCTCCAGGTGCTGTGTGTCACTGTCGTGTGTGACATTCTAGTAGTGCTAGGATTCAGAAATGTAATCCTTACCCTTAAGGAGTTTATAATGGAATATAGAAAATAGTCTGGTAAATACCAGTAGAGCTCATTCCAGCTGTGCCGCATGGATAGGAGCAACAAGAGTTCAAAGGAGGGTGGAGGGTTGTGGTTGGCCAGTTGGGTTCAGGAAAAGTTTATAGAAAAGAGGCTTGTGAGGGAATTATTAGCAGTAGATTTAGAGAAACAGCAGGGAGTGGGGAGGATTTTCAAGGGGGAAAGAAGGAAAAGTGGTTAATAAATGGCAGTGATAGAAATTCTTAAGTGCCAAACCATTCGTTAGATCCATGACCTTAACAGAATCAGTCAAACCCAGAAATCATTTTTATACTTTTTCTGCTATTGAGTATGTCAGTACCTGGCCATTTATACATATATTCTAGACTGTGTCTAATAAAATAGGAGTTAGGAAAACCTTTAGAGGAGCATTGGTGAAAATTGTAGAGGAGGTGATGGATATTTTATTAGGGAAGGTCACAAGGGCAACCAGCAAGCAGATTTTTAACAATGTGACTTCAGCAGTTGTTTCTTGTTGTCTTTAATCAAGTTACCATCATAAAAGTAGTTACTGAAAAACTGAAAAATAGAGAAAACAAAAGAAATTCTTACAAGTCCATTTACTTTAATACCTGTTCTAAACTTTAAAATCTTATATTTTTTCTTAAATTAAAAGTTTTAATTGAGTGCCTTTCACAATTCTGATATCTTAACAGCTAACATAGCTGTTAGGTATAATATAGGTATAGGTATACATTATAACACATGTGTATTATACCCATATGCTGATGTGAAATGGTAGTATACTGGATAATGTTTAAAAATGCTCTCTAAATATTCCTCGCTTTTGGTTTATCATCTAATTGATTCCTTTTAGAAACTTTTAAAATCTGCTTCATGCGTGCTGCTGAATTTGGTAAAATGAAAATGGATTCTTGATAAAAGAAAAAGTTTGTTTCTTTCAGAAGAAACAGGATTTTAGATTATTGGTCGACATAAGATTACCCGTCGGTAGCTGTTTTATTGAATACTTTTACTTTATGATCTTTAAGTTGTAAGCTTGGTTTGGGAGGAGGAGAATAAGAAATAACAGCAGCCAAAGATTAAATTTTAAGCTGTCTCTTTAACTACTTTCTATGTTATTTGGCTAATATCGGAGAAATGACAACCCTGGGTTATCTTTATGGTAGAAATTAAGGGTAATGACTGACTTGTGAATTTCAAGTACAAACAAAAAGAAAAGGCAACTGGAAGTGGAATCCGAATAGTGGAAAAAGTAGGTGGAAAAGATCAGCTCTTTCTTTTTTCTGGAGATGTGAAGAAACATTTTCTGAGCTAGGTGGTGAAGCAGGCAGCGATTACTTCAGCACACTGGTTAAGAAATACTTAGCATTATTGTCATACCAGAAACATTTTTTCTAATCCATTAGCTTTTGGTGGATTTTTTAGTGTCAGGAAAATCATTTTGGCTACTTCATCTATAAGTGTTAAGAATAAAGTGTGTGTGCTTATGGATATACCAGTTAACTACAATAGGAAGGACTATAGTAGTCTACTTGGATCACCTGTAGTTCTTTAATGCAGAAAACTTTTATAGTAAATGTCTGGTTTTTGTTTTGTTAATATGGCTTAGGAGTGATGTTTTAGATCATGGCTCAGGATTTAATCAGTTTTTCAAACTTTGCTCTTCTAATAGAAGCCTAGTAGTAGACTTAAGGAACATTTACCTCTTTCTTTCTCTCTTTCTTTCCAGCATTTCCAGGACTGTCTTCTAACAGAGGAGTTTGAAAGTAAAAGAAACCAACTTTTTGTTGGTTGTCTTGATGAGTTTTGGGTGGTGTTGGTAGTGGTTTGAAAAGTTGAGAAAAGTTTAAAGAAGAAAAATGACCAGTATTCTCACCATCCAGAATATGCTTTCTTAATTTCTGTAGAGAATCAGCATATATGATTTTTGGGGGAGTGTTATTTTCTGGGAGCTATATAGAAATCTAATCTCTACAGAATGAATCTTAAGAGTTTTGTGTGAATACGTGATCTTGTTAAGTCATTTGAAAAGAACTGAAATATGGCATTAAAAATTTTTTCATAATTAAGTTAAAGTGAAAATTGTTGACAGTTTCTTACATATTCCAAATAAAAATTTTAAAGTTTAAAAAAATATTAAAAGATGCAAGAGCTTTAGAATCCAGTGTTCTCTTGAAAACCCTTCAGTTGACTTTTTAGTCTGTGAATATTCAGTCTATTTTATTCTGAGAGCAATCAGTAATTTATGTGTTACCATTTTGTTATATTCACAATCTACTAGCAGTCCTTGTGTTTTATTTCCTTGGCAACTTTTGACTATACGTTTATGATAGTTTTACTATTTGTCATTGTAGTAAAGTTTCATTTTTGATATTTAAGAATAAATAGCTTTTTTGGGTGATGTTATCTATTTGTGTCTCTAATATATGAAAATATTTAAGGTCAAGTAAAATGCTTTTTCAGGCTTCTGAGCTTTAAGGTTTGCTAAAAAATACTTTGAGTATTTTAAGATGAAAATAAACTAAGAATGGGTATAGGATGCCAATGCAGAAGGTATTTTAGATGTGTAACTTATCAGCTTTTTACCCCTGTCTGAGCTCAACTTTGGAGTTTTAGTAGAAGGGTTAGGCAAAATGCCTGCTCCCCCCCCTTTTTTTTTTAAATCTTTCAAGGAGAGAGGAATGGTCAGATTATTCCACTGTTTTCCTGTAGAAGGTGGAGATGAGATTGCTTTTTTGATGTCTAGAATAGTATTTTTTTTTTTTTTTGAGACAGAAAGACAGCATGAGCGGGGAGGGGCAGAGAGAGAGGGAGACACAGAATCCAAAGCAGGCTCCAGGCTCTGAGCTGTCAGCACAGAGCCCGACACGGGGCTCGAACCCACGAATGTGAGATCATGACCTGAGTCGAAGTCGGAGGCTTAACTGACTGAGCCACTCAGGCGCCCCTAGAATAGTATTTAGGGAAGAACACCTAGGTCTTGACTTTTCTTTGGAATTGCTCTGTGAGTATTTCAGATAATAAATAAAAGAGGAATGTGGGATGATACTTGGAAAAAAAATAATACGCCTGAGGAGTGAGAGCACAAGTGTTGGGTTTGTTGACCGACTTAAATATTTAAAGAAATGGAGTACAAAGGAGAAGTAGGAAACAAAGTTTTCTTTGGTAGTTTCATGACTTGTTGGTTCGTTTGCTCTGCTTTATTAATTCCATGGTTGTGATAGGTTCCGATTAAGTTTAAGCTGTTCCCTGTTTGTAGATTCCTAATTCTAACAGGTAGTGATCATGTAAGTGCCTTTGCTTATAAGGGGGGCCATTCTTTGGAAACATCAATTTTTTTTTAATAGTAGCTGCTATTTAATGAGTACTTACTGTGTGCTAGCTACTTGGCTTCAGGTCTTTACACAGGGCATTTTATGCAGTCTGCTTCAAACTGGTGAGCTTTACAAGTGAAACTGAATAAATTATGTAATTGAAATTTTCTGTGAACAGTGATAGATTCAACTTGCCTGAATATATTTCCTTTGAATAACAATAGTACTTAAATGGAATTATTTGTCTTTTTCACTCTACCTATAGGTATTTACCAATAACCTGATGTAGGGCAGTTTTTTAAAGTTTTTATTTTAATTCCAGTTAACGTATAGTGTTATAGTAGTTTCAGGAGTACAATATAGTAATTCAGCACTTCCACACATCACCTGATGCTCATCATGACAAATTCACTCCTTGATCCCCATAATTACTTAAGCGATAGCCCCATCACCCTCCCTTCTGGCAACCATCAGTTCTCTATAATCGAGAGCCCTGTTTCTTGATTTGGCTCTCTCATTTTTTTCCCTTTGCTTGTTTTGTTTCTTACATCCCAAATATGAGTGAAGTAAGGTATTTGTCTTTCTCTGACTTATTTTCCTTAGCATTATATGCTTTAGCTCCTTCTGTGTTGTTGCAAATGGCTAAGATTTTATTCTTTTTTATGCCTGAATAATATTCCATTGTGTATGTTTATTTACACCACATCTTTTTTGTCCACGGATCAATCGATGGAGACTTGGCTTGGCTCTGGTAAATAGTGTTGCTATTAAATATAGGGGTACATGTATTCCTTTGAATTCGTGTTCTTGTATTTTTTGGGTAGATATAGGGCAGTTTTTCTTAACCCATTTATGGTCATGTACTCCTAGGAGCATTTGATAAACTCTGTGGACCTGCTCCCTTTGTGCATACATGCTTAAAACATGCATGCTGTTTATACTCAAATTTAACTTAAAATGTGGTATTCTGAACTAGTTTTAAAATGTGAGATTTGTTTGGTCATGCTTTATTTTGATGAACTATTCTGTGCTTTTTTTGTTTGTTTTTTAAAATGCTACCTTTCTGTTTCTCATTAAGTTACTAATATATGAACTGTTTCCAAGAATCTTGAAACAGGCATGCTAAGTTCACAGAACATTAGTGTTCTCAAGAACAAAAGGTCATCTCTGTAGTATTTTTACTACCTCAGTAAAGGAGTAGCTAGGATAAAAGCCTAGCCAAGTATGATATAGTCTTAAGTGTTTGATGGAACTTATAAAGATAGTCATATAGCTAGGTTTATAAAAGAACATTTGAAGGAACTTTCTGAAATATACACTGGATAATCGTTTAGTGCTTTATTTGTAGATTGATGGCTAGCACCTGTCTTTATAAAGACCAGTTGGGTTCATCACTTACTAAAGCTAATGAAGTCTGAACTGTAAAATTTACCATGTTTTTTGAGCTAAGCTGACTTTATACTTACCAACACAAATGTTCTAAGTTAATTTAAGCAGTGAATCACACTTTTCTATATATTTGGTCAGGTCCTGTGTACTAGTTCATGATTTGACTCATTCTGATAGATTTTATGTAAAGTATGACTTAACGTTTTATCACCTGAGTATGTAAAATACATCACTGAATGAATATGGTGTGATAAAAAACAGCATTTGGAGTTACATACCCTAGGTTTAAGTTTAGACTGACACTTCCCTCTGCAAGTCATTTATGCATTTTAGCCTGTTTTCTTTACTATAAAATGTGATTAGTATCACTTCAGTTCTTAGTCTCAAAAGTAAACTGTACAGTGCTATGCAGATGTTATTTGACATGTATATTCTAATAAGCAATATTAGACTATATGTAAATGGTCAGTGGTTTCAATTTTAAAGCTTTTCTCACACATGATTACTCATCACACAATTAGTCTTTTTTGTCTACCTTAACAATTTTCTTAATACAGATTTTTAAAAAATCGTCCAGTAAATGCATACCTGTGTGTGTGTATACACACATTTGCGTGCGTGCGCACACACACACGGGTAATTTCAACCTTACAAGAAAGCTTGGTAAAGAAAACAGCCAGCCCTTTCCCTGTCATCAGTTAGAGTATGCTAGGAGTTGTGGGGAGGTGCGGGGGGGGGGGGGGGGGGGGGGGGGGGGGGGGGGGGGGGGGGGGGGGGGGGGGGGGGGGGGGGGTTGTTTTGTTGATTGTGAAAGATGGACTCTGCTCGCAGGTGCGTACTATTTTGTTAAGAAGATGACTCATGAGGGCACCTGTGTGGCTTGGTAGGTTAAGCGTTGGTTAAGTGTCCAGCTCTTGCTCTTGGCTCTGGTCATGATCTCTTTGTGGGATGGAGACCTGTGTTGGGTTCTGTGCTGGTGACATGGAGCCTGCTTGGGATTCTCTCTTTCTGTCAGCTCCTTGGTGGTCTAGTGGCTAGGATTCTCTCTCCCTCTCTCTCTTCCCCTCCCCCACTTGTGTTTTTTTTTTTTTTTTGCTTTTGCAAAATAAATTTTTTAAAAAACTATGGCTCATGCTCAAACATATAATTGGTATCACAATATTAGCACAGGTAAAATTTTGTGATACTTATAAAGAATAGAATGGCAGAATAGATGATGCAGAAGATTGAGAAAGGCCTGTGGTTTCTGTCATTAACAGGAAGTTTCAGGAAGTTTTACTTCTGTTTTATTTAGCTGAGAGTAACAGAGCACCAAGGAGGACTCTCCAGAACCCTCGATGCTAATCTTGGGATGTAGTCAGCAACTAACAATGTGAGTTGTCTCAATAGCCCAAAATTTTATTTATGCATATTGTTTTCCTTCAATCCTGTGAAGAAATAGTGTCCTAGTTTTACAGATGAGGAATCGGACAGAGAAGAGATTAATGGCTTGCCTATGGGCTTTCAGTAAGCAAAATTGGAATTTTAACTCAAGAGCCTGTGATTTCATAGTCCTAGTATGTGGTTTCCAACTTACTATGTGTGGTTAACTCTAGGAATTTAAAATTTGAGCCAGTTAATTAGGTGACTAACATTTTTGTGGTCAGTTTCTTTTAAAATTTATGATTAGAGAGATCATTTTAGAAATGTAAAAGGTTTGTGAAATACACATGAGGTATATATTATGGTCTTTGACTTTCTCCTCCACATCTTATGTTGGGTTGATATTTAAAGCCTTGTTAGGTTTAAAGTTAATTATTGTATCTGTTTTCAGTTTTTCTACCCTCATGACTATTCTTGAATGTTTATACTTGAGGCCCTAGAAGTCATGGATGTCTTTCTGTGAGTAAAGCAAGCAAAGCAGAGAACTGCCTTTCTTTTGCTGGAGAGAGCACACTTGCTGCAGACCATGATACTATGTTATGTGTTGTAGGCTTTAGGAGTTGTGGCTGGTGTGATCATAGTATTTAAACTGTTGGTAATTTTTAAACTTTGCTTTAGAATATACTAGTAAAATCCTGTAGTGTTTTGTCACCCATCATTTGAACAGAGGCTTTGGATAAATAGCTGTAAAATTTTTGTCAAAACTGTTAAAGGTTTTCATCAAGTTACCTGGCGGTTTGGAGAGAGAAAGGAAAAATAATAATGCCATTTTTGTGCTTCTGTAATGTGCCAGGTACTGTGCTACAGGTTTTAGAGGCATTATTTCTAAATCTGACAAGAAGCCTAATTGGGTGGTAGAGGGTGCTAATTGTATGTGGCTAGCATGTGGTGAAGCTTGAATTCAAATACAGGTCTTTCCAGCTCTAAAACCCATGCAGGTTTTGAAAGGTAGAAGTAGTACAGGATATTTACACCTCCTCCCTAGCATAATTTTCAGCAAATACTTGTTAGGTTGTAGACCATCTATTTACTTTTTTTTTTTGTCTTCTTGTATGACTTGCTGTGCTTCCTTTATAAGACTACCAAAGTTTCCTTCATTTTCAGAATTCCAACTCTGAAATTTTGGAACACTGTTCTGAACAGAGCTGAAATAGAACTTGGAAAAAATTAATTTATTGTCTCTAAATATCAAAGAAAAGTGTGTAGTTTTAGGAATAGCTTATGAGGACGGTGTTTTTAAAATTGCTTGGCTCTTTCATTAAATTTGGAAGAACGACTGTTATACTCAGATTCTTCATGATTACTTTGACTAACAGTACTTTTGTCCATAGCTGAAAACTTATTTTTTATTTATTGTTTTTAAGTTTATTTTGAGAAAGAGAACGAGCGAACATGGGATGGGCTGAGAGAGGGAGAGAATCCTAAGCAGGTAACCACCCAGTGCAGAACCCAATGCAGGGCTTGAATTCCTGAACCGTGAGATCGTGATCCAACTGAAACCAAGAGTCAGACCCAGGTGCCCCTATTTTGTTTTTTATTTAGTTTAATCTTCAGAGTAGTATGTGCTTTATAAACTTCAAACAATATGGAAATGTGAAGGGACTAAAAATTCTTACCTCTTTTCTCTAGTCTGATAGTCAATTTAGAATTGTTTTCTGTGGAGCATACTTAAAGTGAGTGAAGGGGACACCTGGGTAGTTCAGTGGTTGAGCATTGACTTTGGCTCAGGTTATGATCTCAGTCTTCATGGGTTCCAGTCCCACATGGAGCTCTCTGCTGTCAGCACAGAGCCTGCTTCAGATCTTGTTCCTCCCTTTCACTCTTTCCCTCCTCTGCTAAAGCACACATGTGCTCATTCTCTCCAAAATAAAGCATTTAAAAAAAAAAGTGAAGATGAAAAGTTGATATCAGACACAGTTAACTGCAGCCCCAAGTTTTTATTATAATCATTCCATACCCCAAAGTCTAATAGAATAGTGTATATTTTAATAGTGAATTAAAATTTGGCCACTGTGTCATAATATCAGTTATAATTTTGTGAGTTTAGGTTATTTTCAAGTATGACATTTATATAAAAAAGGTAAAATAACATGAGTCCTGTCATGTAAGGGAATTTGTTCTAGATGAAAAACACATTTACTTTCCCTTGAACTTTTTAAAATAGTAGGCATCTAGATTTTTTAAAGTGTTTTATTTATTTTTTGAGAGAGAGAGGAGACAGCGTGAGCAGGGGAGGGTCAGAGAGAGAGGGAGACACAATCTGAAGACAGGCTCCAGGCTCTGAGCTAGCTGTCAGCACAGAGCCTGACACGGGGCTCGAACCCACGAACCGTGAGATCCTGACCTGAGCTGAAGCCGGATGCTCAACTGACTGAGCTACCCAGGCACCCCTAAAATAGTAGGCATTTTCTAAGGTGACATGAAGGTTGTATTTTGGGAGTACTGTGTGGATGAAAACAACTTTACTTTATAGTCCATTGTTTTACTTTTGTCTTTTCTTCCTTGGTATGTGTTTCCAGAGGGTGGGATATTGAAAGTTATGTTAACTTTTGAATGACCTTTGTTTGATAATCTAAATTTTATTTCGTAAAAGAAAAATGTTTATTCTTACTTAATCCAAAAAAAATGACTTCATATACTGGTGGCTATATTGGGAATGTGCCAATGCTATCTTTACCTACTTGGAAATCAATTATGACAATAATGCTGAGTGAACTTGCAGAGGTATTAACTCTTTGGGAAAAAACCCTCCGATTATAAAACTTTTTCCTCTTCTCAAATAATTTGTTTTTTGGTTATAAGAAGTAATATGCACTTACAGACTGCAAAAAACCTAAAGAAAACATCAGTTGTAATCTTAAAATTTAGTAGTCTGTTTTCCCCCAAATCTTCTGTGTATGTGAACATTTTTAAAAAACAAAAATGGGAAATGAATTATACCAAACAAAATGTAATCTTTTTTCATAAGAGTGTTTCACATAGTCTTTAGAGATTTTAGAATTCCCAGTAGCATTTTATTTTATTTTTATTTTTTAATATTTATTTGAGAGAGAGAGAAAGAGAGAGACTGAGCATTAGTGGGGGAAGGGCAGAGAGTGAGGGAGACACTGAAACTGAAGCAGGCTCCAGGCTCTGAGCGCTTTGCACAGAGCCTGACATGCTGCTCAAACTCAGGAACAGCAAGATCATGACAAAGGCCAACAAAGTTGGATGCCTAACCAACTGAGCCACCCAGGCGCCCCTCCCAGTGGCATTTAAATTCAGACATAAGTGGATTCATCCTTTACTACATATTTTATGTAGGCAGTTTGGTAACTTCATGAGAAGGAAACTATTTTACCTAAGTAGAATTTTGAACCAAAGTTTGTTTTTGTAACTTGTTTAAAGTGTAATATTTCATGCTCTTACAATAGGGACTTTTTTAAAGATACAGAAAATTTTATGTTAGTGCTTACATCCAAGAATGGCAGAGGTATCAAGATTATGTTCAGATCATAAATAATGGAAATAGACAATTTCCAGTATTGCTGAAGGTAGACCATGAATTAACTTAGATAGCGAAGATAATTTTTTTTTACTCACTGTATTATCTTTGATGCTCCACCACCCAGTTGTTAAAGGCTATTAATTTCCCTGAATCTACCTCTTTTTATCCAGCCTTAACTGTGTCAGTTTTACCTGAACTGTTTATACTTTCTCACTGAGTTATCTCCTCTTTAAATTAAAATGTAATCTCTGCTCATGTTGATATAAATTCAAGCAGATCAAAAGAATTTTCTCTGATACTTGTGCCTTAAAAACAGCTCTTAGGTCTTTATTTTTTTATAGATTCCAGCATGATTTATGATTTGTTGATTTAACATGAGAAAACACAAAATATGTCTCTCTTATATTAAAAAAAAACAACCAGGAACTAGCTTTTCTCTTTCTTTAAAAACTATTTTTTAATGTTTATTTATTTTTGAGAGACAGAGTGTTAGCAGAGAAGGAACAGAGAGGGAGAAGCAGAATCCAAAGCAAGCTCCAAGCTGTCAGCAGAGAGCCTATTGCAGAGCCCAAACCCACAAGCCGTGATTTCATGACCTAAGCTGAAGTTGGACACATGATCGACTGAGCCATCCAGGTGCCCCAGGAGATAGCTGAATGTCCTCATACTTAGTGTTTTTACTTTATATTTTACTCCTTCCATCTTTATACTTATCCTATTTTTTTTTGTTATATTACTTTTTAATGTTTATTTCTGAAAGAGAGTGTGCGTGAGCTCGCGCAGGGGAGGGGCAGGGTGGGGGTGTACAGAAGTTATTAAGTGGGCTTTGTGCTGACAGCAGATAGCTCAATGCAGCGCTCAAACTCACAAACTGAGATAAAACCTGAAACCCGACACTTAACCAACTGAGCCATCCAAGCGCGCCCCTATGTCGTGGGTTTAAATTTAGATTTATGGAAGAGTTGTAAGAATTGTACAGTGAATTCCTATATACCCTTCACTTAGCTTCTCCTAATATTAACATCTAACATACCAAAGTACACTTATCAAAATTAAGAAATTAACATTGGTACATTATTAACTAAACTACAGACTTTTATTACAGTTTGTCCAGTTTTTCTGTTAAAGTCTGTTTTCTGTTGTAGAATCCAGTCCTGGCTACCATGTTGTATTTACTTGTTATACATGTTAGCCTCCTTCAGACTGAGTTTCTCAGTCCCGTGTTTTTCATGATCTTGACACTTAAGAATGCTGTTAGATATTTTGTAGAATATCCTTCAATTTGCATTTGTCTATGTTTTCTCATGATTAGACTCGGGTTATGGACTTTGGGAAGATATTGTAGAGGTGAAGCACTCTATTCATCACATCGTATCAGAGTACATGAAATCAGTGTGACTTATTACTGATGATACTCACCTTAATCAGTTAAAGTGTCTTTCTGATTCCTTCATTGTAAAGTTACTATATTTCCCTTTCCATACTCTTAGAAAGCATTCATTTAGAGCCCACACTCAACAGAAGGGAATTAAGTCCATCTCCTAGAAGGAGGAATATTCAAAGAATTTGTGGACAAAGTTAAGCCACCACAGTAATAAGTATTTGAGGGGATATACTTTTAGGCCATGTAAATATCTTGTTTCTCCTTAAAGTTTCACCCACAAATTTTGTAATTCATTGTTGGACCTTGCCTGCAGCAGTTATTAACTGTGGTGATCTGATGATTTTCTATTTCTCTTATTCCTTCTACATGTATTATTTGGACTCCAGTAAGGAAGATTGGTCTCCCACTTTATTTATTTACTAATTGATACCAGTATGAACTCATGGTCGTTTATTTTATTCGTTGGCCATAACCCAATACATGGTTTATTTTGTAGCTTAAGTTATTCTGCCTTAGCCAGTGAGAGAACTTTCAGGTTGGTTCCTGTGTCCTTTTAACATGCCATGTCCCCATCCATCTTTTTACCCCTAGTATTTTGCTTAAAATGTTGATCAAGGATGGCCATAGATCTTCTTTAGTTGTGTCTCACAATGAAAGAGA
>NC_043703.1:109221358-109307395 GCF_006229205.1 Suricata suricatta | reverse complement strand
GGGGGGGGGGGCGCGGGATCTTAAGCAGGGTCCATGCCCAGTGCAAAGCCAACCAGGAACCAGGGACTTGATCTCAGAATCCTGAGATCATGACCTTAGCCCAAATCAAGAATCCAATGCTTAATGAATTGAGCCACCTAGCTGCCCCTAGAAAATCTAATTTAGAAGAGTGTAGTGATTACCCTTGTTAGCGCTATAGATTTCTGAACTAGAATAATCCATTTTTTTTCCACTCTAGTCAACATGATATTGTAGATCGAAAATCCAAATTCTTGGGGAATAAAGGAAAAATACATTTAAAGTCTCACTATTTGCTAAATTGTTCTTGACTTTGTACCAGAATTCTTACCTTATGCTTTCTAATTTTAGATTTGTGTATTTTGGTCAACATTTTTATTGTGTTCTGTTTTGTAAATTATAGAGAAATATCTTTAAGCATTCTCAAATCTCTGAATTCTCTTGAACATTTGGTACATTAATAATTTAGAAAGAAGCTACTACAGTAGTAGGTAATTTTAAATGCCCCAGTGCAAGTGACATGATACTGATCACACTCTCCAGGTGTGTGTATTCAGTAAGAGGAAAAAGTTTTGTGAGTTTGTTTGCCATTCTCCTCCAGGTCTCTTGTCATGTTAGTCTTAGAAATGATTAGTTTGTTGCAGAGAAGATTGTTTATAATAGCTGTGAACTTTATCAGAAACACATAAATTAACTGTTTTAAATAAAAGTTAAAAAGAATGTGATAATTTAAAAAGTTCATTTTTAGATCTTGTTTTTTTCCAGCCTTCTGTTTACCCTGAAATTGAGAAAGTTGTTCTTTAAGATAATGAACAACATTCGGGCAACATTTGTGCCCCAGTGCTGTCTTTTAGTGTAACAAGGTCCAGTACAGCTGATTCAGAGGGTGTTAACTGAGTGGTCACTGGATGCCTGGTACTGTGCTCTGGGAGAATGGTGATTTCAGAGCATTTGTGTCTAAATTTTGGTTAAAAGCGAAGTAGCTAAATTAGCATCGATGGTGTGATTATTCTTGCTAACTGAAATGTAAATTGTTAACATGTACTCATTGCTAATGTCCATAATTTTTAAGAATTTATTTGGTCTCGGGGCACCTGGGTAGCTCAGTCAGTTTAGAGTCCAACTCGATTTCAGCTGAGGTCACTATCTTACGATTTGTGGGTTTAAGCCCTGCTTCGGGCTCTGCATTGACTGTGCAGAACCTTCTTGTGATACTCTCCCTCTCTCTCTGCCCCTCCCCTGCTTGTGCTCTCCCTCTCAATAAATAAGTAAACTTTTAAAAAAATTTTATTTGGTTTAAGTGGGATGTCAGTAGTACTAATTTCAGTCAATAACTATACAGGCTAATAAAAGTTATTTGGTGTTCAGTATTATTTATTATGGGTAAACTTTTATAACTTTTTATTTTGTTGCTGACTAGGGCACTTTGGATTTTTTTTCTCTTTTTTCAGATATAATTAAGGACAATAAGTGTACTATAATAACTTGGTAAAACTAGAAAAAAATTTTAAAACATAATCACTGTGTAAACTAGCAATTGATGAATATTCACAGAGATAATTTTTTTTAAGTTTATTTATTTATTTATTTATTTATTGAGAGACAGACAGTGTGAGCAGGGGAGGGTCAAAAGGGAGACACAGAATCCAAAGTGGGCTCCAGGCTCTGAGCTAGCTAGCTGTCAGCACAGAGCCCAACATGGGACTCGAACCCACGAACTGTGAGATCATCACCTTGAGCCAAAGCCGGACGCTTAACCGACTGAGCCACCCGGGCACCCCCAGAGATAATTATTTCTGAAAGTTTTACATACTGCTTCCATTTAAATAACGATAATTATAATCTAAATTTAAATTGTGATTTTTGGGTTTCACCTTAAGTGTAAGTATCAGGTTTTTTTTTTTTTTAAATCATAAAGGACAAAACTGAAAATCATGAATAGATTTCCTTTAAAAAATGTATAAATTCTGGGTTTTTTTGAAATTACTTAGAAGAACACAGATGTAGTCCGAGTTGGAAAGGATCTATGAGGAACTGGGCAGTATGGAGAAGTATGGCCAGTATGTTGTCTTCTGGTCCAGGAAAGGATCTTGCTCCCTGAAGGAATCCCTGGGGCTGTTTTTTTAGTTAGTCCTGGCAGTTTAATGTACATAAATAGAGCCTAGCTTTCAGTGTTCTCCAATGTTTTAATATCAAGCTTAGAATATTGGTAAAGTTGTGTGTTGACATAAATAGCATATGATTTTATCACATCTCTAGTTCAAAATATCTTTATTTTTCTTAAAGTTTATTTGAGAGAGACGGAGAAAGTGGGAGAATGGCAGAGAGATGGAGAGGGAGAATCCCAAGCAGGCTCTGCACTTTCAGCACAGAGCCTGACACAGAGCTCAAACTCACAAACCATGAGATCATGACCTGAGCCAAAACCAAGAGTCAGACACTTAACCAATTGAGCCACCCAGGCGTCCCTAGTCTAAAATATTTTTAGGGGCGCCTCGGTGGTTCAGTCGGTTAAGTGTCCAGTTTCGGCTCAGGTCTTGATCTCATGGTTTGTGGGTTCAAACCCTGCGTCAGGCTCTGTGCTGCCAGCTAGCTAAGAGCCTGGAGCATGCTTCGGATTCTGTATCTCCCTCTCTCTCTGACCCTCCCCTGATAGCGCTGTTTCTGTCTGTCTCTCAAAAATAAATAAAAAACATAATAAAAATCTTTAAATATTTTTAATGCAGATTTCAGAAGTTAAATGGCTTCTGAAGCCATTCATGGGCTTTTCAGGAGTCCTCAAGTGAGCTGTTATTCTTGGCTTATATTTTTGTTGTAGAACTTACAGTGTGGTGTGCATTTTATTAATGTGATTTTTCTTTTTCTTTTTGCAGTGATTATTTATTCAAGTTACTTCTGATTGGTGACTCTGGGGTTGGAAAGTCTTGCCTCCTCCTTAGGTTTGCAGTAAGTTGAAATTGAAATGCGTTTAAAGAAATTTATGCTGTGTATTTTCTAGGTAGTCAAAGGTTTAAACAATTTTATTCAGAATAAAGTAGTTCTTCCAGAATTTATATATTTAAAAGTCTCCAAGTGTACATTCCCAGTGATATGTTGAACTCTTAAGTAGAAGAAATGCTCTTGATTTTAAGAAATTCAGCAAAGTATGATTATAAAGTTAGAATGTCTAACACTCGTAGTAGAGTTCAAATAGTTGGCTTGTGTTTAAGTGACTTGATGAAAAATGAATCTTCAAGTAAAATTTTAGTAGAATAAAAGAGAAAGTAGGGCCTGGTACAGACTTTGTTGTTTGACAGTGGCATAGTGTTCTGTATGCTACACCTTAAAAACAGATAGGTAACTTTGAACCTACTGAATAGAATCCACAGTCTCCATAGTCTTTATCAATTGCCTTCAAATTGAGCATGATTTCCTTCTCACTAAGTGATTGGTTCTCAGAGTATGGTCTAAAGACCTCTGGGAAATCATCAAGACTTTCTCAGAGGGTCCATGAGATTAAAACTTGTATCTTAATAATACTAAGCCATTTGTATTTACTAAATAAGTACTTACTTAGTAGTAAGGCAAAAGACATTTGCCTTTTTCAGTGTGTTGACATTGCTCTGGTGATGCAAGTGCGGTGGTGGGTAAAACGGCTGGAGCCTTAGCACCACGTCCAGGCGGTGCTGAGTGCCAGACTGTGCTCGGAGTCCTGGTATTTACCTGTGTTTACTAATGGGGCTGCAGGGGGGAGGGCGTGATTTTCACTTGAGCATCTTTGATGAAAACAGTAAAAGTGATTAATTTTTAAACATCTTGATCCTTGAGTAGTAGTATTCTTTTTTAAATATTCTGTGTGAAAAAAATGAGTACATGTAAAGCACTTGTTACTGCAGACTGAATGGAGTTATGTTGGTTGTCTTGAGGAAAATAAAATCACTTGTATAGTTGTTTGAGTTGTGAGCTGAACTAGCTGCCTTTTTCTTTTTTTTATTCTTTTCACTTGTTTCTCTTTGTTTTCCTTGAAAGAACAGCTGACAAACTGTAGTTATGTAGAATTTGTGGTATTGGGCAGACATTTTCTCCAGTACACTGAGACTGTCATTTCAAGGAAAATAACTGATAGCTTTTGCTACATGTAATAAAATTCAAGCTTTCAGGGGAAAATTAGAAGTTTAGAAAACTTGAAAATTCACTATGAACTTGACAGTTGTCATACTTACTATGACTTTTCTGATTGACAGTATTACTATCATTTAAACTATATAATATTTTATATATATGTGTGTGTGTGTGTACGCGCGCGCACACACACACACACACACACACACACACACACACACCAGTTAATGAAACCAAGGAATTGCTAGAATAAAACATGGGTGCTCTTTATCTTGAATGAAAATATTTCCTAATATGGAAACAAATCAGGAAAGAAAATATTAATTTGATTGCATTAAAATTAATGTTAGCACGTAAGTGTTAAAAAAACCAATGATGCTAGCAAAAAAAGTATACATGAGGAAGGGATGATATTCTCAATATATAAAGCACACTTACATATTAATATGAAAAGGCTGTTTCTCATAATGGAAATATACACAAATATATGAGTGAGCAGTTCACAGAAGAAGAAATACAAATTGACAGCAAATATGAAAAGTTCAATTTTATTTGTAGTTAAAGGACTTAAAAATTAGGTAGTACTTATTTTTTATTAAATTGGCAGATATTAAAATCGGGAGGCATCCATAATAGTAAATCAGCAATTTCATCTCTTGATGAAGATGGTTACAGCCTGAGGTGTCTGTGTTTCAAAGAAAATCCTCTCCAGGATGCCTGATGATCTAAGCCTCAGGTTTCAGAACTACCTACCTACGTAGTAGAATTGAAACATTTAAAAGAATACTGATTCCTGGGCCCCTAGAATCGAGTTGAGCTGCAAAAGGTATAAGAAAGAAATATACAGACACCTGGGTAGCTCAGGTAGTAAAACATCTCATTCTTGATTTCAGCTCAGGTAGTTAGTGAGTTTGAGCTCTGCATTGGGCTCTGCACTGACAATGTGGAGACTGCTTGCGATTCTTTCTCTGCCCCTTCCCTGCTCTTGCACACTCACTCTCCAAATTAATAAACTTAAAGAAAAGAAAAAAAGAAATGTGTAATAAGCTGTGGGAACACAGAGGGAAGAAACTCTAAACATTGACCAAGGAAGTAAAAGAATTTTGGACAGTCAGTATTGCCTGAACTCAAAATTGAAGAATGAATAAAAATTGTTACCCAGGGGTTGGAGATTAGGAGATATGCAGAAAGAGATGTTGAAACTTTGGACAGAAGGAAGTACATGTGCAGTGGCTCAGAGGCATTCAAATAAGGCACATGTAGGGATTTATAAGAATTCTAACAAAGCATTCGTACGTATTTCCAAAAAAGCACCTGTCATATAGGAGTGCTAAGTGTATGTTCATTGCACTCATTTTGTTCTTGTCCACTTTCTGTAGTATCTGATATTTATTAGACACTCAGTTAAGAACAAGTAAATAAGATTTTTTAAATGTTTGAGAGTGTGCACGAGCCGAGGAGGGGCAGAGAAAGAATCCCAAGGAGGCTCCTTGTGGTCAGTGTGAGCCCAATGTGGGGCTCGATCTCACAAACCGTGCATTTCTAAAAAACTGGACATTTTGGAGACACCTGGCTGTCTCATTTGGTGGAGCATGCAGCTCTTGATCTCGGGGTTCTGACTTCGAGCCCCACATTGGGTGTGGAAATATTTAAAAGTAAAACCTTAAAAAGAAAGCTGGACAACAGTGCCATTGTCAGCTTACAAATAAATATCCCAGATTATCTCAGAAATGTGATACCACAGTTGGTTTCAGTCAGGATTCAAGTATGGGCTGTACATTCCATTTAGTTGTTTACTGCTTGATCGAAGTTTTTCCAATCTCATTTTTTATTTATGTCTTTTACTTTTTGCAGAACCTGGGTAGTTGTCATACAGATTTTCCAACATTTTAGATTTGTCACTGTGCTTCTTTGTGGTGGCTTTAAACTTGTTCCTTTATCTCTCTTGTTACATACAGTAATTGGAAGCTCCAGAACTGTGCTGTTTTTATGGGTAGTCCCGTGTGGCTCCTTGAATTTAAATTAATTAAATATGAATAAAATTTAAAATTCAGTTTTTTCCATTAGCTTAGTGGTAACTGTATTGACTAGCACAGTTTATAGAACCTTTCCATCATCACAATGTTTTGTTAGACAGTGCTGCTCTTAATATATGTAGGCCCATCTTTGTTGGCAGAATACTTCATAGGGGTTACGTCGTGTTTGCTAAGATTATTCAGTGGGTTTAGGTGGTGATAGCTTGATCTCTCCTTTCACATATCTTTTCACAAACATTTTCACTTAAAAAAAGTTTTGTTTCCATTCTAAATAAAATGTCATGGCAGATACTTGAGAAAAATAGGTGTAATTTTAAGTTTATTTAGTTAAACATTATTCACGAAAAAACTGATGCACAGATGTTTATAAAGCAACATTATTTGTAAGAGCCAAAAAGTGGAAATAACCCAAATGTCCATCAGCTGATTGATGGGTGACAAAATGTGTTATATCCATATAATGAACTATACTCAGCCATAAAAAGGAATAAAGTACTGGTGCATGCTGTAACCCGAATGAACCTTGAAAACTATACTGAGTGAAGGAAGCCAGACATAAAAAGCCACATACATGATTCCATTTACACGAAAGTCCAGAATACACAAAGCCATAGGGACATGAAGTGAATTAGTCGTCCTTTCTGGACTCTGTGGGAAGAGGAGGAAATGAAGAGTGACTGCTGCTGGGACAGGGTTTCCTTTTGGGGAGATAAAAATGTTCTGCAGTTAAATAATGGTGATGGGTGTACAAGCTTTTAAAAGTCCTAACTAGGAAATAAAATTGACGTCCAAAAAAAATGGAAGAGGAGAATGACATCATTCCTTTGTGGCGAATATACTGGATGGAGGGTCCGGGAGGAGAACAAGAGTTTTGATGATTAACAATTAGAAAAGTCATTTGTAATCATTGAAAATACGAAACCTTTTTCTATATGATGTGTGCAAAGAGATGTTTGATTAAAGAACAGCTGTTGAGAAAATCCTAAGAAGAAACTATTAAATAATGCATTGTAATCAGAACATGAACTGAGTACTGGGATGGAGTAGCTGTTCTCAACATGTTATATCCTATAAACTTTATTGACTGTAGATAAAAGTTGACATTATGTTTTCTTTATTGAACATTACTTTTATTTTTTTCCCTTTAGGATGATACATACACAGAAAGCTACATCAGCACAATTGGTGTGGATTTCAAAATAAGAACTATAGAGTTAGATGGGAAAACAATCAAGCTTCAAATAGTAAGTAGTTTTTAGAATTTTGTTTTGGAAATTATTTTGGTAAAGTTAGAATGTATTCGTTATCTTTAGAATTTCATGTACCTATGATAGAGTGGTAGAATAAGAATTGTTTAGGTTAGAGATTCTCTAAGATTACCTTCCTAATTGAATTTTCTGTTCACAAAGCAGAGAAATACATCGGGAGGAGGGTCTAAATTGAAGTTTACCTTGTCCTAATAGTGAAAGCAGTTTGAGCATTTTCTGATGTCTTACTGTGCTGAATACTGTGGAGCATTAAGATACCTAGGAGAAGGTCTTCATATATGGCTTAGATGAAGGGTTTATTTAGTTCTTTCATATTTATTAGTGTGTACCAACTGTATAGAAACAATTTTATTGGAAAGGAACTTTTCTAACGTGTTTTATAGCTCAGAAAATTAATGGCAAGAGATTTCATGCTTGCCCTTACTGACAGAACCAAGTTACTCATAGCTCTCTTTTTTCAGTATTTTGTGTCCAGTGGCATCCTAGCCCGCTTATCCATCTTTCCATCCCCAATCCCAAATTACAAGTGGGCAGTTGTAGTAGTTCAGTTGTATCACCTTTGTGTGGGTCTGGGTACTGCCAGTGTGCACATGTCAGTGGTCTTTAAAAACAATTTCTTGGTATCTTTTGGTGTTGGCGTAGAAAACCAGTGACTAGTATAAGGAATTCTGGATGTGGAGTGAGAAAGGAAACTTGGATTTGTTGTCTTTGTTCTGGAATTAATAGTCAGTCATGTGTTTAACTCACTTCAGCCTTTTTCCTGAGTCTTCATTTCTTGTCTCTTCTAAGACCATGATGATACTTGATTTACTAACTCATAAGGTAGTTGTAAGAATGAGATCTAGTAGCTCTGTGTATGTGGATACAATAATGTGTGTGAAAGGCCTTTGTAAACTTCTGGGCATTATGTAAATGTTACTGGTGATGTGATATACCCAGATAAATGGATGTTTGGTTGCTTTTTGTCTTTTAGTTGCTCCCTTTTCTTACCTGCCTTTGATAAGAAAAGGGAAGGTACACTACAAAAGAAATGTCAGTTTCGATACAAGTGAACATACTTGATACTACAAATTAGGACTTGCAAGAATGTAATTACCAGAGATAGCCTGAAATACTTTCAACCACTGAACAGATTGCCTTCTGTATTGATTTTTCCCATTATATGTGGAGTGCCAACTTTATACTTGGCACCACAAAGAATATTTCAAAAGAGAAGTACCCAAGCCTCTAATCTAATTACTGATGGGAAATGATTGTTATATGTGATCAGTGGTCTCGGTAAGCTTTGAGTGTCTATTTGTGAAACATTCATTTATTATGACTTTCCTGGGCTAGAAGGCGTCTTAACAGATCATTCAGTCTTCCTTTCATCTTCAGTAGGAATTTCCTTTTGCTATCTGGTGCCCCCCCCTTTTTTTGAACATTTCTGGGAAGCAGCTACTTCTGGTTATAAGTAACTTCTGATTGTTACTTCTTTATGTTGAGCTAAAGCCAGTTTCCTTTAGTTTCTCTTATTCTTCTGCCTTTTGGAGCTGCCTAAACACGATTAATTTGTTTTCTGTTGGCAGCCTGCCCTCGTTAGATTGGTCTTACCACAACCTTCTACCTCTGAAGTCAGTCATTCCTTTCTGGAAGCATGCTTCCAGAACCTTTCATTCTTTGGGTCACTCTTGCATCATAGAAATGGTTTTTAAGACAGGATTCCTAAAATCAGATATGAGATATGTCAAATCTTGATACTCTCCAAAGCTACTTATTTAATGGAATTGTTTGGATTTCTTGATTGTTTTATAATAGTGGGACACAGCAGGCCAAGAGAGATTTCGAACAATCACCTCCAGTTATTACAGAGGAGCCCATGGCATCATAGTTGTGTATGATGTGACAGATCAGGTAAGTTCCAGGAGGAAATGAATTGTGTTACAATGACAAAGTAGGAGATCGCTATTGGATAAGTATCACATTCTTTTATTTTGTGTATTTGGCATCAGTATTATTGACAGGGCAAATTATTTTGTCCACTCTCAAATAAGTCACATTAAAGAACATTAGAGACGCCTGGGTGGCTTAGTTGGTTGAACATCCAACTTTAGCTCAGATCATGATCTCACAATTCGTGAGTTGGAGCTCCACAATCAGGCTCTCTGCTGTCAGTGTAGAGCCTGCTTTGGATCTTCTGTACCCTCTCCCCGCTCCTTCCCTGCCCAAGAACTCTTTTCCTCTCTCAAAAACAAAGTACGCATTAAACAATTTAAGGCAGTACTTTTTAAAAAACAGGTATATTAGTTTTCTCCCCTCCATTACACCTAGTAAATTGACCAACCAAAATTTTGTATTTTCCCTAAGTAGAAAATTTAGTAATTGGTTGTACATTTGCTTGCAAGAGACTCTGCTTACAATGATCAATTAATAACTGATCATTTTGACAAGAGTTCATAGGAGCGGTGGATTGTTTGCTGTATACTGTGTTCTTGGTTTTAAATACTAGCAGCAATTTGCTAGTCATTAGACCTCTCAGAGTTGCAAAAGCGAGATTAGTGGTCTCTGTATGGAGGAGTGGTTCAGAAATAGGATGAGCTGGAGGAAGATTTTAAGAGGAAAATGAGTATTTAAAAATTAGCTGTTACAAGAAAGTAGGGAGGAGGGTGTAGAGATGGTGTGAATAATGTGGTCCCAGGGCCATCAGTGTTCTTTTGATCAGAAAGAAAATTTCAGGGTCTTTTTTTTTTTTTTTTCCTATCAAAGAATGAAAGATAAACTGAAAATTAGGATTTATTTTTCTTGTGTCAAATGTTAAGTCTCCTCTCAACTATGAAGTTATAGCTAATTAGGAGATAACTAGAATCATACACTTTAGAGTCCATGCCATTAGAAATATTGGGTGATACCTATAGGAAAAAAAGAAATGCTAATTTAAAAAATCTTAAATCATTACCATGAAATACTTAAATAAGAAAATTTCCCTCCTTTAAATAGGTCTGTGGAAAAGAAAACAAGCATCTTTACTTTGGACTGACTTATTTGATAATACCTTTTGACAATTCTAGTACTAACACTTTAGGTAGGCTCTTTTGTTCATACACCAAAATCTTATCAAATTTCAAAAAACAGGTTTTTATAGGTGCATTTAATAAGTTGCTTATTCCAAAACAGATTTGACTGAACTGTCTTTAATGAGGAACTGTATTTCCCTCCCTTAAGCTTATTAATGTCTTCATCCTATAAGGATGTATAGTCATTGTAATAGATCACTTCACTTTCTTCCTGGCACTGTAGTTACTTTTTGTAGCTAGGCTTGTCTCACCTAGTTCTTCACAGGCCAGGAAAGACACTTCTGTTTTCACGTGCTTATTTAGAGCAGTTGTGTCCAGACTGTATGATCATTCTTAAAAATGTCTGTCTTCTTAGGAGTCCTTCAATAATGTTAAACAGTGGCTGCAGGAAATAGACCGTTATGCCAGTGAAAACGTCAACAAGTTGTTGGTAGGGAACAAATGTGATCTGACCACAAAGAAAGTAGTAGACTACACAACAGCAAAGGTATGTTTCAAGTTTGATTTTTCAAACTGAATTTGAAGGTGTTTAGTTTGAATTATATATGGGTATGGAGACACACAACAGCCACAGCCATCTTACAGCTTTTAAAATACGTGCACTAGAGAGGCACTTGGGTGGCTGAGTCAGCTGAGCACCCGACTTTTGACTTCTGCTCAGGTCATGATCTTACGTTTTGTGAAATTGAACCCTGTGTCAGGCTCTGCACTAATAGCACAGAACCTGCTTGGGATTCTTTCTCCTCGTCTCTCTGCCCCTCCCATGCTTGCCTTCTCTCAAAAACTTTAAAAAAATATTAAAATACATGCAGTAGAATATGCTGATAATGGCAATTCGTGTAGTGTCTGTTCGGATTCAGTGAACTTAGTCATTCGTTCCTTCGCCCCCCTTTTCAGATGACAGAAATGCACTAAGTGGAAGAAACTCTGTTAATTAAGCCTTACTGTTCTCTTAGGAATTTGCTGATTCCCTTGGAATTCCATTTTTGGAAACCAGTGCTAAGAATGCAACGAATGTAGAACAGTCTTTCATGACGATGGCAGCTGAGATTAAAAAGCGAATGGGTCCTGGCGCAACAGCTGGTGGTGCAGAGAAATCCAATGTTAAAATTCAGAGCACTCCGGTCAAGCAGTCAGGTGGAGGTTGCTGCTAAAATTTGCCTCCATCCTTCTCTCACAGCAATGAATTTGCAATCTGAACCCAAGTGAAAAAACAAAATTGCCTGAATTGTACTGTATGTAGCTGCACTACAACAGATTCTTACCGTCTCCACAAAGGTCAGAGATTGTAAATGGTCAATACTGACTTTTTTTTTATTCCCTTGACTCAAGACAGCTAACTTCATTTTCAGAACTGTTTTAAACCTTTGTGTGCTGGTTTATAAAATAATGTGTGTAATCCTTGTTGCTTTCCTGATACCAGACTGTTTCCTGTGGTTGGTTAGAATATATTTTGTTTTGATGTTTATATTGGCATGTTTAGATGTCAGGTTTAGTCTTCTGAAGATGAAGTTCAGCCATTTTGTATCAAACAGCACAACCAGTGTCTGTCACTTTCCATGCATAAAGTTTAGTGAGATGTTATATGTAAGATCTGATTTGCTAGTTTTTCCTTGTAGAGTTATAAATGGAAAGATTACACTATCTGATTAATAGTTTCTTCATACTCTGCATATAATTTGTGGCTGCAGAATATTGTAATTTGTTGCACACTATGTAACAAAACAACTGAAGATATGTTTAATAAATATTGTACTTATTGGAAGTAATATCAAACTGTATGGTGATAAGTATTGTTTTAATTCTTATGGTTAAAGGGAAATAGAGCCTTGCATTATACTCAAAACAGCCATTTGTGTGTGCAACCAGGGCACTCTAGACCTGTCTTAGAGCAGCATCCAATATGCTTGCCAGATAATACATCCAGTAAGTGACCTAGGGAGGCTTCTGTGCTGTGTAGGCAATTTAACCAGGCTTAGTGGTTCAGGGAGACTAAATTGTATGGAAAACGAGTTTAGAATGTATGCTATCTAGTCTCTTCTCTCTTATCCTTCAAACCATTTGAAATGGCTTCATTGATCAACATTTTGTTAATTCTTCTGTGGTAGAGGTGAAAAGCAGCGTACCTTTCCTGCTTGGCAAGTGATCAGACTAATGTGTGTGCTGATACTGTTTCTTCTGCGCTGAGTCAGATGTCTATCTTCTCCACGATTGTATAATTGTGGTAAAGGTAAAGCATTAAAGGAGAAAGCAGGAAATTTACTATTGATCACCCTGATTTTAGGAATTACATCCCTAAAAATTAGCCGGAAACACAAATGTGAGGTGGGAATGATAAATGAAAAAAATGTATTTATTTCAGTGGAATTTTGCACACGTGAAAAATTTTGTTGACTAGGACTTTAAAGATCCTAAGGTTTTTATTGCGGGGGAAATGAAACTCTTTTGCTAACGACGGCATTTTGAGGTGGTAGAAGTCAGATTGTTTCCTTGGGGTTGAAATAGCAGCCAAAACATTCTTTACTTGGGCGCTTGGGATGTGGCTGTTGGCAACACATTTTATGGTGGGATCTTTAATCTGGTGATAAAATTTAAACTAAAAACAAGCCAAAAATGATAGGTTCCTTTATTTTCACTAAACAGGCAATTGAAATACATGGTACAAAAATAAGTGGTAAGATTATTGTAAAATGAAATGAACAGAATAAATATTCAGTTTAATTTTCCATCTATGAGAATTTCACAATAAAATCATAGTTTACTTTGTATTATAGATGTGCTTGTTGGATCTATTCATCCTCACATAAGGCAACTGAAAAATCCCTCAAGATACCAACAGTTAATGTGGATGAAGTTGGTTTTTTTTGTTTCAGAAGTTTTTTGCCTCACTGATACCGTAAAAAGGGGGAAAGAATTCAGAAGCTATTTCCTGAAACAGAAGAATACTACAAATGCTAGTGTGATGCTGTGCACTTCAGTTTTATGCAGCAAGCTCTTCCAACTGTCAGCTTACTAGTGAGCTAGCAAGAAACAGGACATGAATTTACTTTAAGCTGTAGGCATATTTACATAGTTTTGAAAATCTAGTGTTCTTGGTTCTTTCCCCCACACCAGTCAAGCAAAGATGTCTTGAGTACAAACACTTTAAGCTACTATGGGCTTTAATAATTTGTTCATTTAATAAGGGGAATTCCCACTTGTATGTCAGTGGCTTCCATGAGTTAGCTTACATAAGGGGAGTGTCCTAAGCCTGTTTGATCACAAGCTCTGGAAAGTCCTTGCAGAGTGACAAGTTTCTTTTAGCATACACGTTGCCATTGCAGCATATTTTATGTCTACCCTACTTTAGGTTCCAATTTAAAACAGGCCTGGATTGGTATTGTTTCCTATCTGCAGATGAGCCTAGCCGTGAACCTGCAACATGGACCCAGGTCTGGAAACTGCCAGTCCAGCTCTTAGTACTACTACTTCCCTGTGGACTTCAGTTCTACTAATTTTAAAGGGACTACTAGGCAATTTTACTACAGGTTAACTATAGCTATGTAGGTGCAAGCCACTGCCGTCCTTCAGGCTACAGTGCAGCGGCCAGCAGACCTCTCAGAGTCTGACCCTGCTGTGTTTGCCCATGGAAATGCTGCTAGCAGCATCTTCCTGGGACAAAACAATTTCAACTTGAGTCTTCAAGGCTGTCTTAAACTGCTTATAACCACTGAGGATAGAATTAACAGTTCTGTTGATACTCTTCAGTGGCATTTATAGCCAGGTCCAGAGTATCTTCAGTCACACCTTATTTCAAAGGATCTAAGATATTTTTGTTTATCTCTTAAGTAGTACTTCCTGGGAAATAGATTATGCTGAAAAAAAGACTTGAGAATTCCTGTCAGTTGAAGCTGATAATTATTAGGCTGGATGGGAATAGAATGGCATATTCAGCATTCAGTTGCTGTAACATTGGCCAGTTTTCTGTAGGGTTGTCATCTTCAGTTTTTTTGGTGAACTTAATAGAAATATGTCTATCATATACTAGCAAATAAACGAGTTCAACTCCTCAGGGCTATCCTGTAACACTCTGTAGAAAGGCACATACCAATTTATAGCCACATCAAAGAGAAGAAATAGATCAACTTAAGAACAGAGGCCATTAGGGGCACCTGGTTTGGCTCAGTTCATGAGATCAAGGCCCACGTCGGGCTCTGTGCTGACAGTGCAGAGCTTGCTTGGGATTCTCTCTGCACCTCCCCGGCTTGCGTGCATACAGTCTCTCTCAAAAATAAACAAACATGAAAAAAATGAAAACAACAAAGGCCATTAGACATATCTGCATTTTTAAGGAAATTTTACATATATAACTATTTGCTCTGGAGGGATTTGATGTTAAATCTCACTATGGAACCAAGATTAAAGTCCTAAACTTCTTTTAAAGAAGGTAATTTTTATATTAAATGTTCTGCTCATGAGAATAACTGTTCTAATGTCACCTTTAGATTTAAAATGATTTGTGCATTTTTATAAACAGAAGATCCTACTTTCTTAAAAGAACCCTCCTCAAATGAGAATCTGGAGTTTATTATCACATATATTTAAGTGTGAAGAATCCTTTCTGTAAGTCCTAGCCCACGTAATACAGGTCACATAATGCTACTACGTTTCTTGCTTTTATGTTCATCCATGGCACATGAGAAATGTTTTTAAGGTTTTTTTTAACGAGACTCTGGTTACCAGCAATAGCTAACCATTTTGTTCTAAAAAGCTATACAATTGATGCTTTAAATGGTTGATCCATCCATAGATATTTTTCCCCCTACCAAGTTATATATCACGCAACAAAGAATTTACCTTTTTTCCTTCACTAGTGCCATCCTTAGTTTCTGTGGTTAGCCAGGCTGTGTGATCCTATCCACACCCTTTTCTTCCCTGATCTTGGCCTGCTCTTCCGAGAGAATAGGAATGGATGGAGGCGTTCTCCTGACGCTGTCCTTTAGGACACAGTCTTAGCAGGCCCAGAGTCTTGCAAAGTTCAGTGGCAGTTCCCTATGTCTCTGACACATTTTCCTTTAAGATTTTAGGCAGGCAGGCAGATGGAGTCTTACTAAGCTCCTAAGATAACTTAAAAAATGTCCTAACAACCCAAAATAATTTGAGAACTTTCTATTGATGTGGAGATTTAAAGTCTCTTCAAAGATCTTCAAGGGGAATTAAGCTTAGGTTTATTAAGTTTACGAAATGATCCAAGTTCCTGGCCAACCATTCAGTTTTCCCGGTCTCTTGGGTCTTCTGGTATGCCTGGGAACAGCGCGTATTTGGTGTCTTCTCTCATACAGATCTTCTTTAAATGACCTTTATAGCAGGTACACTAAGAGCGCTGCTCTTTTTAGCTGGATCAAAGGGGATGAAAGGCCTGTAAGCCTTATTAGCGTTATTTTATCAAAAACTGCAAAGCCACATGCTTTTGTAGAGAAGCACCAAAAGGAAAACCTTAGTTTGAAAGGATTCATTTTAAATATAGTAACTCCATAGCCCTTACTTCAGGGAAGAGAAAAGCATTTTAAAACTAGTACATTAGAGTTAAGTTTCCCCCTTGATTTCAGTGTTATAAATGGCTCTTACAAGGTCTTCCTTAAAGTTTCCCACCAGCCAGGCTTTAGCCGACAGATTACATTTCTGCCTGAGAAGACGCCTGAAAGAGAAAGAGAAAGAGAAACACTTTTATAGGCAGAATGCTGCCGAGGAAGAGATGACGCCTGCAGTCAGTGTGTTCATTTTAGAACTACAGGGACTACTGCGCAGATTTCCTTGGTGCAGGTACGGGGCCTCCCTGCCCTGGACAGACCTGGATTTTATCCTTTACTTTCGTCTACAGCGAACTCTCACCTAGAAGGTCTGTGAGTCGTGCACCATATTTTGGTTGCAGTAGAGGAAGTTTCAGGGAAAATATGTTGGGCAGTGGCAGCCCCACACTGGGCACGAACCCCCTCTGCTCTCAGCTCCTTATCCCTATCATTCCCTGCTGGACTTTTCCAAAAGAAAAGAAAGTTGTACTGTTAAATCTCCAAGGCATGTCACCCCACCTGTCCCCTAGCTCTTTTTGGAAGGAGCTTGCAGAGATCATTGTTGGGAAGGAAGGGGTGAGGATGTATCAGATAAGTTGTGTAAAAATGGGCCAGAAGAGCCTCCAGAACAGGCGGCTTGACAATAACCCTCTACTGGAGACGCAGACATAAAGTGGGTATGGAGTTTTGCCACTGCTGTCTTTGTGGGGTGGAGGTGAGGGAACTGCCCCCGAAGTGCGAGCACGGGGCACCCTAGTCCTAGCGGGCAGCAGGGCTGAGACAGTAATGGAAAGCACCCCGGTGAGCCAGCTCGCCACGGGAAGACCCCGAGCCGCCTTCCTGGCAACGGCAGCATCTCCCTTTTTCATGTCCGAGTCTTCTCCTAGCATATCACTGGTTTCAGTAACTCTTGGTTCAACCAGCTCCCAAGAGCTAGGAGCCCTGGACCCTAATCTGGCCCTCAGGTCCAAAGAACATGGTGTCTTCTCTCGGGTTACCTACTCACCAGGCTAATCCCCTTCACGTCGGTGCTCCCGTGTGCCGCCGGCGTGTGGTCAGGGGAGAGGGTGCAGCCAGCCAGCATGTCCAGGGAAGCTAAGATGGCATCATACAGGCGATCTGCATGGCTCTCCAGCTCACTGGGCTGCTTCGAGATCCTCCCGAGGACATCCTTTAACACTAACAAACGAGGTGCAAAGCATTTAGGCCGAAACAAACTCCACCCAACATGTAAGTTTATTTTCAGAAGAATCGTAGGAGGGTTTAGGAATATAGGAACATGGCAATGGCAATAGTTTCAGAATGTTTCTTCCTCTTTTTAACAGTGACTCTCTAGGACTCCTGTTGTGCTGGAGGATCTGTGTTAAATTTATGATTAAAGCTGAGTGAGTGAAGAATAAGAATCTTGCTGGCCTCACTCTGGATTTATGTGATTCACAAAAAGGCGCAGAAACATGGTTCTCTGGTGACTGGTATCATGTGACTTTCAGAGTTAAGGCACAGGGCACACCCAGACCCTGTGGCGCAGGCGGCTTAAAGGAAACAAAACAATAAGCCAAGATGAGGACGTCAGGCCCCCCTGCCAGGTTCCTAGCAGCTTCTGTCGGCTGGGGAACTGTTACTTGGCATGTACACAACTAGTCTGGAAATGTATTTGGGAATGCTTGAACCCTTTTTATGGGCCCTAAATGAATAGACTTCAAACGAAAATTACCTGAAAGCCGCCTAAAACCAGAGGTTAGCAAGGCCAAGATTTCCTCATAAGCCAAGTGTTCGTTTGCGGAAGGGATGGGCGACGTTCAGAGAGCACCACACGTAGCAGGCTTGTTTTTCTCTGAGAAACCTTATTTCCTTTGTGAAACACAAAGGCTGCTTCAGCTTCCTGAGCCTTTATCAGCTGTGTTAACACTCTCCAGTTTCCTGCTACAGCTGCAGCATCTGCCAGCAGCGGAAGGGAGAGGGGAAGCTGCGTATCTGCAGAGGATGCTGACGGACGGGCAGCAGGAGAAGGGACACAGGCTGGCCGAGCCGAGATCAGGCCCCCGGGGAAGCCACGTGGGTGCTGTGTCATCTGGGCAGAGTGCCGGCCTGGCGGAGGAGGGCGGCCGGGGACCACCGGACAGCTCGTCTGTAAGAGTGACGGCTGCATCTTCCCCGCCAGACCTTTGCTCGGTCCTCCTCTGTCAGAATTCAGGGACCCTTATTTTTTTCCTAAACATTTATTTTAGGATGTTAGAATATTTGGTTGGGGCCAAGTAAAAGGAAAGCTGGGAGTAAGAATGAAATAATCTTTCCCAGTAGGACTTTGCTGTTTTAACTGAATACGTACATACTGGAGCCCGGATCACGTGACTGGTTCAGGAAGGAGCTCGGGCACGAGAAAGGACTGGTGACAAGGGCACCGAAGCACTGGGCCGAAGGGCCCTGAGAAGCCATCGCCCACGGGGAGGCAGAGATGGACATTTTGGAGGAGGAATCAGTCTGGTTCTTGTCCCTACCGTTGTACTTGGGGCCGCGGAAGGAAGCAGGCCGCAAAGCTGGCGAGAAGCGCTCGCGCTCCAGCTCTACGGACGGCAGTGCGCCCCGGGGAGAGCTCAGCAGCCGCACACAGTTGGAGTCACCCTGTGCCTGTCAAGGGGAACTTGAAAATCACAACCGCCTCTACTTTGGCAGTAAAGCCTTCAGACTCCTTTTGAGACAAGGGCAAAGTGGGAGGTTATTACAGATTAAGCACTGAGAAGTATTACTGGATTGGTTTTTAAATGAAGGTCAAAGAACTGGTAGCCTACAAGAGGCCCACTGTTACATGTGGCCTCCGGGAGAGTCTCCTGGGATGAAGGGCTCCTGCTCAGGCCCCTGCCCCTCCAGCCACAGCAGCAGGGGAGTGGGCCGAAAGGGGCTTGAGCCAGGCTGCTGCTCCTAGTGTGGTCCCAGGCCAATTCACAGCTCCAAGGGGAGCGTGACAACAGTACCTATCTCATGAGGCTGTGATTAAATGGAAGAAAACAAAACTGGTACGTTAAGTACCTAAGCCCAGCGTCTGGCACAGTGTTCCGTGCGACGCTGATGTAACTACACGCAGCAGAGGAGCCTGACATACTGAATTTCTGCCCCAGTAAAAGCCAAACACCCTAGCGCAGGAGCCAAAACAAAGGCCTCGGGAGGGCAGGGGACTGCAAAGGGCTCACTTACTTCACAGTAAGTAATCCCTGCCCTGCTAGGCCTCCTTCTGCCTGTCCACAGTTCTCAGCCCTGGTCATTTTTCTTCCCAGGGGATACTGGCAATGTCTGCAGATGTTCTGGGTTATCACAATTGGAGAGGAGGCGCTGACGGTTGAAGGCCAGGGATGTTGCCAAACATCCTGCGACACACAGGATGACCCTCCTCACAAAGCATCGTGTGGCCCAAGATGTTGATGATGCGCAGGCTGAGCAACTGCCCGATCCCACCTGCCTAACACACGCCCACCACTGGTGGTCAGGACAGTGCCACCTCACTGCCCCTCGAGCCCGAGGGGCCTGCCCAGCTTTGTGTGGTTTATTTCCAGCATAAACCACACCTCAGTCCAAAACAGGCATACTATAGATGAGCTCTTTTAGCTCCTGGTATAGTCGTCCAGGAAGTGAGGGGCTCTTTGGCGATCCATCAGTTTTCCGCTCTCAACCCAGCATTCCCCACCTCATCCTCCGTATCCCATCTGCCCTTGGCAGGGCAATGCCGCTTGTAAATCCTTGCGCCTTGCAGGCTTAGGCACACTCTTAACGTCTGTGACATTACGTTTTCCTAAATGTGAGCCCATCCTACAGAATGAACTTGAACTTACTTTGTGTACCACTGTCCACCTGTCCCTCTCATCAGTTCACTTCTTCCCTTAGTCTGCTCCCTTAGAGCAGACTGACTGCTCTCAGAGGCTGACACGAATCTCCTTCAAGGCAGAGGGGTCCAGCCTGTGCTGAGATTGGAGGGGAATCCCTGAGGGCTCCCCACTGGGAATGTCCTGTCAGAGAACCAGACTACGAGGAAAAGGTAAAAGTGTGTCACTCTTGCAGGCACCAGGCCTACTCAGCTTACCTTTCTGACCATGAGCGGCTCCCCGTGTGGCCACGGGGGCAGCGACAGTGGGAGGGCCGGAGCACAGGAATCTATGGCAGTGGGTGGAGCGGGGAGGGGTCTTTACCGGTGACAGCATGGCTCCCTGGACCTGCTGCAGAGAGGAGGGAGCGCTGGTTCTACTCAACTCTACACAGCTCACCTGGGGTGTTGTCCAACAGGCATTGAAGAAGACTCTCCCCTTTCTGTAAGACGCTCTCTGTCAGGAACTGGTGTTCATCTATATCTTTCTTAAATTGCTAAAGCATAGGAGAAAATAAGAAAAAAAAGCTTTGTTACTAATGTTCTGTACTACTTAAAATGATCCCTTGCAGGGTGGCTCGATTCCCCTCTAACCTGGAAGACAGGCCCACTCACCCGTCAGAATTCCCCTAGTAAGCAGTACATTAGTTTAACTTTCCCTTCTTGTTGATTTGAGCCCAAAATAAAGAGTCAATCTTTTTTTCTCTGTTTACAGCCAAACAAAAGAGAGTTTTCTTTTCCCTGGCAGAACCTGGCTCATGAACAGCCTGGGGCCAGGGGTTCTTTTTCTTAGACTTCACTGGGTTTTCTTTAAACTCACAAGGCTATGGGGTTCTCAAAATACCAGGTCTTTTATTCTAAAGGACCTGGGTGGCTCAGTTGGTTGAACATCCGACTTCGACTCAGGTCATGATCTCATGGTTCGTGGGTTCGAGCCCTGTGTCAGGCTCTCTGCTGACAGCTAGCTCAGAGCCTGGAGCCTGTCTTCAGATTCTGTGTGTCCCTCTCTGACCCTCCCCTGCTCATGCTGTCTCTCCTTCTCTCAAAAATAAATTTAAAAATAAGAGGGGCGCCGGGGTGGCTCAGTCAGTTAAGCCTCCGACTTTGGCTCAGGTCAGATCTCACTTTCATGGGTTCGAGCCCCGCGTCGAGCTCTGGGCTGACAGCTAGCTCAGAGCCTGGAGCCTGCTTCTGGTTCTGTGTCTCCTTCTCTCTCTGCCCCTCCTCCTCTCATGCTCTCTCTCTCTACCAAAAATAAATGAAACATTTAAAAAATTTATTTAAAAACAATAAGTAAGAGCCATACGAGAGGTGCCCCGGCCCACTTCTTCCCTGAATGTCCTGCTCTGTACAGACCCTGGGCCTCAGGAAGGCATCAGGGAAGTGGTGACTCTCCCAAGTAGCTGACTTGTTTTCCCCTCATGGGTACGAAGCCTTACAGCTGACTGTTTTGATGTTCCTTTAGATGCTAAGATGTATAAAGTCAAATCCATGACGACTTTTAGTACAGGGTACAGAACTTGGTGGTTCACATTCTCAAGTTAGAATTTTATATTCTTGTCTTTAGTTTTCCTCTGCCCTAATACTGATGCTTTTTATTTTACTCTCTCTGTAGTTTATATGCTGCCATAAACCTACGGCATTAAGACCAAGAGTATGAGACAGACTCACAGTTAACAGTATGTGGACACACACACGCCTGTATTAGGTATGTAAGCAGGGGTCAAGGTTGCTCATACATATTAATGAGTCATGCACCATTCTGTTTCGGGAAGGGGCTGACCGAGTGGTCTGGCTTTATGACACAGCTGTGTAGGTGACACAAGAGGGCCAGTCTTCACCGACTTGTGAGGGTTAACTTCCAGCTCAGATCTCACTTCTACTCACAAAGCAAGATCGCTGCTCTGGCCAGCCTGGAAGGTGAGGCAGAGAAGGACAGTGCGGGATAAAATGCAGGGAATGGACTTGTTCTACTTGGCACTTGCTCTGATGGGGACGGGGCCGAGTCGCTCTGGTGAGACCACCCAAATAATTCTGAGGGCAACTTCCAGGCAGTTTCCTCTCCCCACAGTGGTACCTACCCCTGGACCCCCAAGGGGTGGGCCCTGCCCAGCTACATGCGCACACTCAGGAGCTGCGAACAGAGGGCGCTGTCACACTCAGCCGTCCCCTCCTCCCTCCAGCACATTCTGGGCAAGGAACTCAGGGCGACCTCGGTCCACACAGCAGGAAGCAGCACTCCCACTAAGGGGACAGCTGGCCAACCAGGTGAGGCCCCTCCCTAAATTTTACTTGGCTCCAGGCTGGAAAACAAAAGGCCCATCCTCCCTCCTGCCAGGATGTGCTGGGGGCTGGGTGGGTGCTGCTCGGGCACAGATGAGGTCAATTAACCTCCTCCTCGGCAGGCACGTGATTAGGTCACAGAAATTCAAAGAACTCTCAGAAAACCCTTTCTAGACCAGCATCAGGCTCACACCACAGTTTCTAACTATCTCTGCTTCTTCAGAAGAGGTGAGAAATGCTTGGCCAACCAGACCTGCTACAGGCCTGTGGGTAGTTCAGTCAAGGTTAATGTTATACTTAGGGTAACTATAGTTTCTCCTCCAATTCAAAACACATCTGAGAATGAAGGGGACCTACTGATAATTATTCTAGAACAACAGGCACAAACTATCACTTCAGATACACCTGATCTAAAGTCAAATGAACCGGAACACACAAAAAGATGTTAAAAATAACAAAACCTTAACGAAAAGGAGGCAAAAAAAAAAAAAAAAAACCCCAAAAAAAACCCCAAACAAAAAAACCCCTCCGAAACGAAACACACGGAAGCAAATTCCAGTCAGTGCTTTCCAAAAGAACTTTCTGTGATAATAGAAGTGTTCTAGCTGCACTGCTCAATATGGTAGCCACTAGACAAATGTGATGCCCGACGCTTGGGACTTTATCTAGAGTAACAGAAATAGGAATCTTTCATTTGAAGATTTAAAGAAATCTGAATTTAATTAAAAAGAAAATTTAAAGAAAATCTGAAGAGCCACAGGTGACTAGGGACCCCGTGACTAGTGCAGATCTATACTTAATCCCCGAGACCCTTGGAAAATTACATCACAAATCATTCTTAAGTATATTAGACTGAAGATAAATAGATTTTCTCCAGACTCTTCTTGGCTTGGGATATAACTCCTACATTTCACAGTTTTCCAACAATAAGAATTTGGAAAGGACCTCTGATTAGATTTCAGGTAAAACAGTCGACTATGCCATAACATACCGAGTATCAGTTATTTGAGCGTTTACTTTGTAATCAAGTACCTAGCCGCCACTCTGGTGAGTGAGCAGCCAGAAGCCAGGACCACATATTACCCGGTAAAGCTGCAGAGAAGACTTGAGACCTGTAAGATTGGACTTGGACGGAATCAAGTGGTCGGTGACGTCGGCTACATTATACAGCCAGCGGATCAGCTCTTCCAGCTGGCGGCAGAACGTCTGTGTAGACAAATAAAAACACATGGTGTTACAGACCAAACTGCTGTTTGCATTTTCAATCCAGGGGATTCTAGGAGAGAGACTGTGTTCCCTCACTTGAGGGGTCAGTCTCCACCCTCTTCCCCTGCCTGTCCCCACCCTGACTCCAGACCTCCACCTGGGCAATAGGACAAGCCCCGCCTTGGCGTTCTCCCCTGAGCCTTGTGACAGCAAAAATGACAAGCTGAGAAAAGCCTGCCCTGCACGTAGGAAGAGAGCAGCTAAGGGGAGGGGCCACGGACAGGGAACGGCCCCAAAGCATGCCAACCATGGGAACCAATTCTTGGGTGACACCAGCCAGTGCCAGCTCTGGTAATTGTCCCCGATGAAAACATGAGATAGCTGGCTCTACTCATGACTAACTTGAACCTATGGCAGGAAACAAGTGAATTACAACTGCTTGTCCCTGTTCTGTTCCCGCATTGCCCAGGGCACTGGGCCCCTAGCCTCCCCCTGGCCACTCACCCTGGGGCAGCTGTGAGCCGAGCACTCTGCCTCCCAGTATTTCATTCTCTTATCACAAAAGAGGCACATGCTAACATCTGTCCTACCTGCTTGACGGGACATCACAGGGAAGACTAAAGGCATCAAGTGCTAGAAAACATCTGCTGCGCTGGGTCATGGGTTCAAGGTTCTCCGGCCACCTGCGCTGCTATGAGTGTGCGGTGTTCATGCACTCACCCAGGTCATGAGGCCATGTGGGACTCTCCATGTGTGGAGACATCCTTGTGTCGGGGACTATGCAGAGCCATCAACAATTATTTCATGTAGGGACGCCTGGGTGGCTCAGTCACGTTAAGTGTCCAACTTTGGCTCAGGTCATGATCTCACTGTTTATGAGTTCAAGCCCCGTGTCTCTCAGTCTCCCCACTCAGTCTCTCTTTTAAAAATAAACATTAAAAATAAATAGTATTATTTCATGTAATCCATGCAACATCCCCAAGAGGCAAGGCTCCACATTTTACAAATAAGCAAACTCAAAAGACTAAGCTGAAATTCTAACTGTGGCAGTGCCGTGATTGAAATTCAGATCTGCCTGATGCTAATGACCCCGTTCCACAGAGTACCAATTCCATCTCCAGAGCCATGAGTGTGCAAGAGGTTTAGTGACCAAAATGTCTTAGGACACAGTACATGAAATGACTCAACTCTGAAGCACCCCCACTTTATCAAACTGAAGCTCTGAGAAGTCCCACGGCAAGAAAACCACTTACCACTGTTTAGTTCAATATTTCCTAAAGGCAAGCGAGCAGAGGAGCACAGACCTTTCTCTTAATCCTCAAGGTCAAGAGCTCTAGGAAGCAGCCAGGAGTTAACAGTTAAGCTTAGGCTCTAGCCCTTGGGTGGGCAAGTTACCTAACCCTTCAAGGCCTTTTCTCCCAACTGTGAGAGGACAACAAAGTCCATATAGGGCAGAGGTGTGAGAATCAACCAAGCTAAGGAACCACACAGCGCCTGGCACAAATAAAGTGCTCAAAGTTACTATGTTTGATTCCATGCACTGGGAGAAGAGATCCCTCTAGGCAAAGCCTCTTGAACGTGGAGTTTACCTTCACACACTGCACGAGTGATTCTTTTCCGGGCTCTCCTTTCCCAGGAGGCTGCCCTTCAGCATCTGGGGCTAAGAATGCGTGCTGATCCCACATAGCTGGCAAAGAGTGTGCTGTCAGGGGTCCAGAGGAGACTCCCAGGGCCTGGCTGCTCCCCAGACCACCTTCCCCCACAGAGCTCCCTGCATGGACGAAGGAGCAGAGCAAACGGTGGTTCTGGCCCGCAGGGCCCCTGGACCCTCTGAGGGTGGCCCCAGAAGGAAGCTGGCTCTGGCTGGAGTCCGACAGGAGGGAGGCAGACCCATCGCTGTCTGACACGTCGAGGGAGGGCTGTCCTTCGGCAGCTCCGGTGGGCAGGGTCACCAAGGTGGGACTGGAACCTAGACATGAAACCAAACTAGAAACCTGCGTCAGCCGAGCGGGCAGGGCGAGATACTCGTCATCACTTTCCACTTCCTCTTCTGGTTTCCATCCAGACTCCGTGCAGGCCGGGTGCCAGACACCCTGGCTGGCCCTCTTCTCTCTCTCTGTCCTGGGCAAGGGCCACCCTCTCTCCCATGTCCTCAGCTGGGGAGAGCCCACCTCAGGGTGCTTGCCCATGGGCAGCCAGTCCTTCACACTCAAGGTTGGCTCTTTGTTCCCCCAAGGAGCGTCCCTACTGCCCGGGGCTCTGGGGGTAGATGTGAGCTGGTTACACGGCGCCAACCCCACACTGCCCGGCTTCTGGGGTGCTCCAGAGGGCCACCGTATAAGGCTCGGCTCTCCGGGCCTAGAGAATGGCAGGGCAGAGGCCTCTGCTGACGGGCAATTCTGGGAGCCATTAGCGGGGGATTTCAGGGTACTTGCAGGGGAAACAGAAAAGCTATCCAGGTCTATACCCGAGTCCTGCAAGACAGGGTCAGCCAGCATGTGGCTGTCAAGGTGCTTTGGGAGGCAAGGCTTGGGCCTGAGTGGGTAAGTATAGTCCAGCAGGTCTTCATACTCCTTATTTGGGTTCCAGAGTGGGGAGTGGCGGTCAGGGGAAGGAGGCAATGAGTCAGGCAGCACACAGGCCCAGTACTCGGCCTGGAAGGAGAGGCGCCTCCTGCCCTGCCCAAGAGCATCGACCCTGGAGGACGCAAGCTGTGGTGACCACTGGAGCCGTGGCCCTGGCCCCACCATAGAGGGGGCTGACTGGGGCACGGCCAGCTCCAGGGAGGACGAGACCTTGGCAATGGGGCAACTCTGAGGTTCCACCTTGTCCTGGTGACCCTGGAGACTGCTGCTCGGGGAAGAGGCAGAGACGCTGTGGCTGGAGAATGGAGTAGCAGCGCCTTGGCTCACCACAGACCTCCATCTTGTCGGGAAAGGGAAACCTGAACGGTGAGGCTGCTGGCTGAGGTCCAGCACCTGCGGCGACTCAACTGGGGACGAGTCATCTTCGGTATTGGCATCATGTCCTGAGCAGAGACCTGTAGCTCTGGGAGCTGTAAGAGTCTGAGGTAGTTCCTCTGTGGCAGAGAGTCTGGTCTCCATCTGTAATGAGAGAGGGAAGAAAAAGCACTCAAGTAAAAACAAGCAAACCAAATTTCGTTCTTAGAGGACAATTTTGGAACTTTCCTTGGGGCCTACATGATCTTCAGGAAAGGTCTTGAAATGAGAGTGTTATCTGATGTGAGAACTGGACAACGTGCGGCTAGTGTCCAGCACCAAAACCCAGTGTGCTCCGGGAAGCAGACGGCCTTCCCCAAGCCGATCACACCCTCTGGTCTTTGTGCAGGCAGAAGGGTGCGTCCAAGTCCGACAGTTCTGTCCTGCTAAGGCTGGAACACCCCACCTAACTTAGGAGACGCACGTCCTGGGCAGAGGAAAACTTCCAACTGGAAACACATCCAAACCAACGGGCAGGCGATCCATCAGGCCACATCCTGCTCAGCTCACCCTGGTGGGAACTGAACGCTGGCAAAGCGAGTCACTCATTTCAGCCTCTTCCCTCTGAATTTTTAACCTGTTCAGTGAAGAACGTGTGGGTACAGTGGGTAAAGGCATAGGCTTTGGAACCAGACAGACTATAAATGCCAACCCCTAACTGCCACCTTCCAGATGTATGACATTGGGCCTCACTTCCCTCATCTTTAAAATGGGGATGGCAACAGTACCACTTCCTCAGGACATGGGGTTAAAGGAGCTCACGTGTGAAAAGCACAGGTAAGAGCTCAGCAAACAACAGGTACTACAATAAGCAGCCCATTTTTTGTAAACTCATGAAATAACCTATTTCTGTGTTTGCTCATCTGCTCCCTGCCTCACTAAATCTCTCACAGGTGGCCTGAACTTCCCACCACCCCTGGCTCCCAGGCAGATGGGTGCAGCTTCTTTCTCTCAGACAGGCCTACGCAGCTCCCTGACAGGACAGAGCCGCATGGGGACAGTATTGAGCAGCCAAGGCCACAAGAATACTGAAGACCTCAAAGCCATTCCATGGAAGGCCTTGGCAAGCAGAACATAATAGGATGCCAGAGCTGGGAAGGACAGATCATTCAGGTCACCTTCCCAACTGTACTGAGGGCCTGAAAGACTAGTGACATGCCTGAGGTCACAGAGCCAAGCAGGAGGCCTTGCTCCACGTGACTTGCACTAGGCAAGGCTTCCCTGCAGTCAGGAAGCCCAAGAAATTCTTCTTCCCCAAGGATAGTGCCACCTACTATGGGGCCTCCAAGCCTCTGCCAGGTTCTTTGGGTCACAAGGGGACCCAGTCTCAGAGATCTCAGCAGCCCACAGCCCAGGACCCAAGTCTCCTCAGGGGTCCCCCTGAAGACTTCAGATCACCAAGTCAGAAACAAGACACAGCCCCCTGGGCTAGCCCGCTAGACAACAGGTGTTGACCACAGCATCCCCAGTCTTCACAAGGTCACCAGTCACACTCTTGAGGAACAGGAGAAGATGCTGTGGACAGAGCCCCCAGGGCCCAACTCTCCAGGTGAGCCTGTAAATCAGAAATCATCACACCCAGACTCCCTTAATTCCCCACTTTGTACAGACGCTGGGAAAACAGGTAAGATGGTGCAGAAAAATGCTAGAACATACTGCCAAAGGCCCACATTAATTAAATCTAAAGTCCCATTTGCCTTATTACCTACCTGGCTTTCCAGAGAGTGCAAAAGGTTTCCAGTTGCCGTGCCAGCAGGAGGAAGCAGGCAGCCAAGAACAGGCTTAGATCTACCAGCTACTGGCTCCCTCCTGGTGCTGTTGGCCTGTGGCTGGTAGGCTCCAGAGGGGCTGGGGGCAGCCCCATCACAGCAAGCAGGGGCAGGGGGCCCCTCTGTTCCCCAGCTCGGTGATGCAAGCCCTCCCGCAGCTTCCGCTGGCTGCTCCCGCTCCCTGCTCGCGAGCCCTGGGGTCTCCGCTTCCTGCTCCCCGCAGCTCCACTGCCCATAGGACAGGGCCTTTGCGGATACCTCCACCTTTGCCTTTTCTTCTCCCAAGGCCATTGAGATGTCACTAGGTCAGTGTTCCCCCAAAGCCGTCAGCTCTCTACAAAATGGGAAAGGAAAAAAAAGATGTATTTTCTGCATCTGCATCCAGGAAACCTGTTTTTTAATGATTAAGACAGATATCTGCAGCGTGAAGGAAACTACCAACAAAAAGAAAAGGTAACCTGCTGAATGAGAGAATACTTGCAAATCATGTATCCGGTAAGAGTTTAATATCCAAATATATAAAGAACTCATACAACTGAACAACAACCAACCAAATAATTGTATTTAAAAAATGGGTAGAGGACCTGAATGGACATTTTTCCAAAAAAGACACAGATGGTCAATGGACACATGAAAAGATGCTCGACATCACTAATCAGAGAAATGCACATCAAAACCACCAGGACAGGGCACCTGGGTGGCTCAGGTGGTTAAGCATCTGACTCTTGACTTCAGTTCAGATCATCATCTCATGGTTCCTGAGATCGAGGCCTGGGCTGAGCTCTGCACTGATACCAAGGAGCCTGCTAGGGATCCATTCTCTCTCTCTCAAAATAAATAAAACATTAAAAAACAACACCCACCAAGACACATCACCTCACACCAGTCAGAACAGCTAGAACAAAAAGGACAAGAAACTGTAAGTGTTGGCGACAAGGAGACGAAAAGGGAACCTTCGTGCAGTATACGTAAATTATTGAAACCAGGGCAGCCACTGGGGACAGTAAGGAGGCTTCTCAAAAAACTAATAATAGAAGTACTATATGATCCAGTTATTCCACTTCTGGATATTTACCAAGGAAAACTGAAAACATTAATCTGAAAAGATACATGCACCCCCATGTTTACTGCAGCATGACTTACAACAGAAAAGACATGGAAACAACTTAAGTTCCATCTACAGTGAATGGACAAAGATACGGTGCATGTACACAATGGAATATTACTAAGAACATTCAGCCATAAACAGAATGAGATCATGCCATTCGTGACAACATGAATGGACCTAAAGGGTATTACGCTAAGTGAAATAAGTGAGAGAAGGACAAATACCACGTTTTCATTTATACGTGGAGTCTAAAAAACAAAAACAACATATCGAAATGGACTCAAATATAGAGAACTAGAAAGGAGGGTGTGGGGGAGATGGGTGCACTAGATAAGAGAGACTAAGAAGTACAAACTTCTAGTTAGAAAGTAATTTAAAGCAGCACAGGGAATATGGTCTATAATACTGTAATATAATCTATATACTGAAATAGTGTCGTATGGTGACCATACTTATCTACTTATCGTAGTGAGCGTTTTATAAAGTATACAACTGTTAAATCACTATGTCGTACACCTAAAACTAATATAAAATATGTCCACTATATTTCATTTCAAAACGTTAAGGACAGCCTTTTTCTCTTTCTGTTCTTCTTCTTTCTTTCTTGTTTTTGCCAAAGAGAAGAAAGATCAAATGCTATCGACTTCCTCAGAAGAGAACACAGGTCTGGCTTTTCCTTGGTCCCAGGGCCTTCCAATGGGAATGCTGGAGCAAACCATTTTGTCCTCTGCTTTTACGTGGCCCGTACCAGCCCCAGCACCAGGTGCCCAGAAGGGGAGATTCAGGTCCAAATCAGAAACCAGGCTTAAAGCCCCATTTTCGCCCCTGTCCCTTCAGCCTGGTCCTACCGGGCAAGGGGCCTGGCCTGGGCCCTCCGGGGCCACAACAGCACTCCCGTCAGCAGGCAGCTTGCGACCAGGCTCTGACCACGACCACTCCCCCGCAGACCCGGCAGGTCCAGGCGTGCTCAGGCCCTGGCCGAGCCCAGCGGCTTCCCATGGGGCCTGCTTTTGCCTGGCGGAGGAGGCAGGATCCTGTCCAGAGCACAGAAACCACAGCCCCAGCAGTGCGGCAGGTGGCAACTCACTCCCGCCGGCGAGAGCACAAGCAGCACTCTTCTCCCACTAGCTTGGGTTATGATTAACTTGCACCCAGCGATATCCGGGTGGGTAACAGTGGTAACGGCCACAGAGCACGTGTACATGTGACAGCGAGAGTGAGAGCCCTGGGCCGGCTGGTGAGCAGGCAGGTGAGGGAGAACCAGGGTGAGCACTCAGGAGGGAAGGCGGAACAATGTGGGAGCTGAATCTGAAAACAGGACTGTTCCAGTAAGAGCTTCGGGGGTTACAGAGAGACTCCCTCCCCTCAGCCTAACAGTACAGGCCCCAACTGCCACCAGGGACACTGGTGGACGGAGACACCGGTGGACAGGGCTGAGGACAGAGAGGCTGAAGAAGGGGAACAACTCCCGGAAGATTTAGAAGGGGAACAAGGGAAGCATAAGTGCCCTGGACACTGGTGGCCACTGGTGGCCACCTGGAAGGCACTGGGCCAACCTCAAAGCTAGAAGCTGGATAAAAATAGCCTTGTTTCCTCAGAGACCAGGAGAAGCAGTGACAGCAAGAGGAGGTGCGGGAGAGCGGCGGGGAGGGAGGAGGCCGCGGACGGGGCTCCTTCTGCTCACCTGCACACTGGGGACCTGGGTACGGCACAGCTGTGTCTGGAGAACGCCCGCCCCGTACTGGAAACCGGTCCTCCTCTGCTCGCCTGGGCACACGAGGCTCCAGACCCATTCGGAGCCGTCCCTAAAGAAGAGCACACAATTCAGACGGACACTCTTACTTCTCACAACTGCTGCATGGTTCTTACAACCAATCCTGCGACGAACGACAACCATTTTTTTTGACAGGTAATATGTGGATGAAATACAAAATGCACTGCAGATACAAGTCTCCCTTTGTCCTTGTCCCCATTCGTCACTGTAACAGGTTCCTGCATGATGCAGGGCATTGAGACAGTGCCTGGCACAGAGCACGTGCCGTGGGTCAACTGGTGCCAACAGTGTCGTGGGGGGAGCGTAGAGCACAGAACCAGTGTAACAAGTCACCTTGTAGGCAACAAAGGAGTCCAACACAGGGAGAAAAAGCAGCCAACTTCTCAAAACTCAAGCAAAATATTTACTACTAGATACTCCCAAAAAAACAGGTAAATGGTCTCATTAATTCCGTGGATAGGTCTCTCTGAGCTCTGAAGTACATGCACTCTACTTCATCCTTCTCCCTCTTTCCATAAAAGGAGCACACTGTACAGAACATCCCGTTCAGAATGCTTTCTCTCCTCTTTTTTCTCTAAAACACACACACACACCGAAGTATCTTGGACATCTTTTCTCAGCAATACCCAGAGATCTTCCTCTTTATTTTATATCACTGCCCACTACCGTTTTCCACCTTAAAAGTATCCCCCAGTTTAGGTCACTGTCCCTTTATCTGCGAATCCTGGGGTTATTTCCAATCTTTCCTTATTACAACCAATCCTGCGACGAACGACAACTGACCCAAAAGAACCAAGGGCACACATCCCTTGCGTGCATGCTAGCACGTGCACAGCAGAAACATCCAGAAGAGCTGCTGAGGGGAAGGGTACCCGCACATACTTCAGCATATGCTGCCAAGTGGCCCTCATAAGGGGTGGCATCAATTTACACACCCAAGAGCAGCGGGCCAGAGTGAGTTTCCCAGGGGAGGCAGGTCCTCCTCTCTTCCCTCACAGAGGGGGAAACCGAGCCTCAGAGATTTAAACGCAGGACCGTGTGACTCCAGAACCCAAGCGCTTAATGAACCATCAAGGCAACAAGTCACAAAGCAGAGAAGCACATGATGGAGAAGAGGGCAGAGAATGACAGGACACAGAGCTGAGTGACCGAGTCCTGCTGCGACATGTTCATGGAGCCACATCCTCACCTTGTGGCTGTTTACAAAATTACACAAGAAGTTATTTACAGGCAAATTCTGTTCACTACAGGAATAAGTTGAGCCCATGAGCTGGAAAAATCTAACCTGTAGCCCCCAATTTCTACTTCTTGCTCCATTCCTAGAAACGCTCTCAGTGGCCAGAGTCAGCCATCATGATGGGTAGCTAATTCTCCCTCCACTAAAAGGGGGTGGTCTCAGGACAAGGTGATGCTGGGGCAAGAAAAGGGTGCAAATGGCCTTTGTTTTGATGATATTTTAATTTGTCTTGTCTGGATCTCGTTATTCAAAGAAGAAGCTATCCATTTATCCTAGGGCGTTGGGAGTGGTGAGCTAGAATCATAAGCTGCTGAGGGAGACACCCTAGGTAACTTTCAAGTGTACACACAAACCTGAACTAGGTCAACACTGTCGCCAGGGGCTCTTCAACCAGGTAAGCTGGTCTGAAATGGAATGATTTCCATGGAAACAGTATTTCAGAAAAGGCAGGTTTATTTCCTCAGTCTGGGAAAACAGTCTTTTTTCATAATCTTACTTATGAATCTGCCTGACAAATCATGTTCTCCCCACAGCTCCACAAGTTATAAGACAGATACACGTGAAAGAAAAGATTTAAATGTCCATGAGAGTACATTCCAAGTTGTATGTAAGATGCTATAGGACACAAGGGCAGAAATCAACTGGGATAGAAATAAGGGAAAACTGAAAATAATGACTGTTGAAAGCAAAGGCATTTTTAAAACACCAAACATGAAGAATCTGCACTTCCCAGGTGACATCTATATACCGCATGAAGGCCCAGCCCTCCTTTCTACAGCTTCATTATACATCATTCCTTCTAATTTTCTGGGGTGAAGGCAGAGGTAGGGGTCCCACTTAGACACTTCCAATGAGAAGCAGCTTAACTCCTTTTCAAACCACCCAATGGTCTGCTCCAGAAGATGAAAATACCTTGTGGTGTTGAACCAACACTGTCTCCCAGGTCAACAGCTTTATACAACCTACTACTTAATCCGGGGGTGGGAGGCTTCTTGCTCTGAGATCATGTATCTTACAGAATTCCTGCAAGCTGGCAGCTCTGCAATAGGCAGAGGTCTCCACCGGCCTCCTGTCTACCAGGGAGAAACCACAAGATCAGAGAGAGTGCTTGGACCTCTTGGAGCATAGACAATGAACAATCAATTCAGCCCTCCATCTGAAAAATCTGTACACCCCAGAACTGCCCTGTCCTTGGCCAAACCAAGAGACAACCCACATAAGCTTCAGGATATTGTAGCCACCACCTGGACTCTGGTATTAAAATTCTTCATTAGTCTCCGACAGAGGCCGTGTGGCTACCAGATATGTATAATTAGGAGTGATGCAGTACAGTAAAAATACGCTCACACGTCACGTATGTGGCCACGCTAATTCTGTAAGCCCGGACATCTGACCCTTTTCGTGCAGCCCTGTCACAGCTGCCAGGCCTTCCTGCCACTTGCTCCCGTCCAGGATGGACAAAGGAGGGCTGGGAATTAGGGGGGAGGGATGATGCTCCTCTCTTAACTAAACCATTCTGATAGAGGAGTGATCAACCAGGGACCAAGCCTCCTCTGATCAAAGGACTTTTCTGCCTCCCCCCTGCCAAAAAGAAAGGACTATCTCCAGGACTCATTAAATCACAAGCCCCCTCTGAGATAATCTGATTTATCCCAACTTTGCCAGGGAAGCTGTGAAGGGGCAATGCCCATCTCCATACCCAAGCACACAGGCCAGGGATTGCTTGACAGAGCAAGCCCTATCAGTTCAGGGGCCAACGGCTTCAAATTCCTTATTTTCACAGGAGGCCACAGGTATAGGTGGTAAATGCCACACACACATTGTGGCAGAATCTGGCCAGAGAACCAGACAAAGAGGCTCTTAGTACTACTGCTCTTTCTCTAAAAACATGAAAATGGCCCACTAGGAACAGGGAGAAGGGACAGGGTGGGACCCAACATTGTCAGGTTTCTGGAAAGCTTTTGGGGGAACTAGATTTATGGGAGAAAGAAGCTTAAAGGCAGAAGCCAATCCAAGCGGGGGAAGCAGTATGTTGGGGGTAAATACATATGTGGGGGGAGGCCAACAAAAGGAGCAGTCACGAGAGGGGGCCTGCCTCAGAGTGGGGTGGGTGCCAGGAATGCTGTGGATGGACGTCTGAGATGGGAGGCCAGCAGCCAGAGCAACTGCCTTTCTGCCTGCTCCTTCCCCGGCTGTGGAAGACCCCAAGTCCTCTAGTCCTCCACACTGACCCTGTCTGCCTGTGGGGCAGGTCACCCTGAGTGCTGTGGCCACCTCCTTTGAAGGTTCAAGCCAACTGAAAAGGAAGAAAAGGTTCAAAGCTATGGAGGGTAGACATGCTTCCCGTGGCTTGGCAATGGGCCACTGCCACCCTTAGGATGCTCGGGCCCCCGCGGCCCCTTTCCTTTTCCTCCTAGGGCTGCTTCCCTATGTTCTGGCTCAGAGTTACAGGGAGTCCTCAGGGCCTGAGGAGGAGCCACCGGCTGCCTCTAACTCAATATGGTGGGAGGGCTGTGGCCAGGCTGCTTCCCTGGCTTGCTCGCGCGCTCTCTCTCTCTCTCTCTCTCTCTCTCACAGGCTGGTGACCAACCAGGATCACCAGACAGCCCTGCAGCAAGGCTTGTCTTCTAACCCCCCCAAGCAGGTCTTCAGAAGGCCTCACAAGAGATGCAACTGCCACATCTACAAGGAGCCTGGCTGAGCTCCCAGCCTCCTGTCCACTTGACTGCATGCTCTCTGGCCTCCTCCGCAAATTGTCCCAACAAAATTCAAACTACAAGGATGCAGAGAACTCTCAACTTGTTAATAACTGTACCCTTTGTTCCACCACAGAGCAGGCAGAAAAACAGCTTTCCTTAACAAAAACCTCTCCTGCTGTCTGAGGAAGCTGGCCCTGGAATACAGGGTTGCGGATCCATAGGCCACCGCTTTTACTGTCCTGGGCATTTTCTTTCTTTTTTTTTTTTTAATTTTTTTTTAATGTTTTATTTATTTTTAATAGAGAGAGAGACAGAGCATGAGAGGAGGAGGGGCAGAGAGAGAAGGAGACACAGAACCAGAAGCAGGCTCCAGGTTCTGAGCTAGCTGTCAGCACAGAGCCTGATGCGGGGCTCGAACCCATGAACGTGAGATCTGACCTGAGCCCAAGTCAGAGGCCTAACCGACTGAGTCACCCAGGCGCCCTGTCCTGGCCATTTTCTGCGAGGCAGTCAGGTCACTAGTATGAAGACTGGTAAGAACCTTACTGGTAAGAATGTCACTCACTGTAGCAAAGGATCCTCCCTTTGGAGAACCCAGTGGAGAATTCTCTGGTCTCAGTAACAAAAAATACTGTTTCACTAAACAGCCAGTTTGTTTTCACTTTACAGGTATTGACAAATCTGATAAAATTCTCCTCTTTGCATTGACTACCAGGAAGCTCAGGGCCAAATCTCAATCCTCCTCAAGCAAAAAGCTCAGGACAGAAAGGCACTCACGTTTTGTACTGTTCTCACCCTTGTCTTCCTCTTTTTTTTCTTTCAACCTATCTGCCTCAATTACTTTTATTGAAAAATCCTGTTACACTCAAAGTATCTTGGCATGATTTCTCAAATCATTCTTTGGAACACAATATAACAACTGTTAAAACCAGGGGCACCTGGGTAGCTCAGTCGGTTTAGCATTCTCCAACTATTGATTTTGGCTCAGTTCATGATCTCACAGTTGTAAGATGGAGCCCCACATGGGGGTGGGGTGGGGAGCGTGGAGCTTGCTTGAGATTCTTTCTCTCCCTCTGCCCCTTTCCCTGACTTGCACGCATGCTCTCTCTCAAATTAAAATTAAAAACTAAAAAAAAAGAATTGTTAAAAATAGAATAACATAATAAATAGGAAAAAAGATCATAAATCCAAGGCTTGATCCCAAATCCATAAGAAAACCTGATCTGTTTTTAACAATACTTCTAAACACCAAATGCAGATACTTATGTAATACCTTTCTACTCAAAGTGGGGCCTACAGACAAGCAGTGTGTGCATCACCTCAGAGCTTGTAGGGAATGTAGGTGTTAAGGCTCCACCCCAGAGTCTTGGAATAAGAATTTGCATCTGAGCAAGATCTCAAGTGACTGGTAATTTCAGAAGCACCAGGTTAATCAGTAAGCCTATTTCAGCACCTGGAAAGGAACCATTACAAGTGGCTTTATAACCATTCCTTGAGTACTTATCTTTTTTTTTTTTTAAAAAAAAGACTGTATTTTTAAGTAATCTCTACACCAAACATGGTGCTCGAACTTACAACCCCAAGATTAAGAGTTGCATGCTCTACTGACTGAGCCAACGAGGTGCCTTAGCGATTGCCCATCTTATGCCAGGTACACTTAAGAAGGAAATTTATGGTCCAGGTCCTTAAAGTCTTTGCAACAGGATACTAGAAAAAGTTCATATCTTGTGGCAGGTTTTAAAGAGCTAATTATAAGTATGTTACAGCTGGAGAGGAGTCCTCAGAAAGAACCGTATTTCCTAGAAAAGCTCCAAGATCCATTATGCTTACATTAAAAACAGAATCAGAGACCAGAATTCTCCTGTGATACTTACAAGTGAAAAAGGGACGGCATTTGTTTTGGCAACTTCAAATAATTTAAGAGAAACGGACACAGACACATCAAGGGGACTTCCAGCTGGAAGGAAATGTACAACTTAGCCTACTTCCTGCGTAGCAGAAGTACCAGAAAGTGGTACAGGAAAACCTGGAAGTGAGGCAACAGCCCCTAGGGGTTTTATCTGCCACCTCTACGTCTGGCAAACGGGTCTAAAGCCAACAAAAATACTTCTTCCACTTTTCACAATGTTTGTGAACAACTTCAAAGACAGGAGACAGTTTCTTCATGCGAACAAAGTTCTAAGAAGAGAAGCCACCCCAAGGCCATCTCCACAAGGTCTGCCTCTCTGGCTGAACTAATCATCCTGAAGATTTCCTGTTAGCCTCAACAGGCCCCATCTGTTTTACTCCTCTGCTCTTACAGGACCATCCTGAGTATCAGAGCACATTAAGAGGATATCAACGACTACTGTAGTACTTGGCCAAATTATCTGGCATTTAATCTGTAATGGGTGGTAAGGCTCTAAATAAATAAAAGATAGTCTTCTATGGAATACTTCTGCTGTGGGGGTAAAATCACGAAAGGCATAAGGACTTTTTAAAATCAAGCCACAGATAAGGACTAAAAGGCAGAGAGACTCCGAAGGGTCAAGTACTACACAGATACTTAATACTAGTAAATCTATTCAAACATCTGTTTATTTTTATCCTAACAACTGCCAACACTCCTGAACATTTTCTGTGAGCCATGAACTATCCTAAGCACTTTATATCAATATATTTTTAATGTTTTTTTTTTCCTTTTTGAGAGAGAGCAAGGGAGCCTGGGAGGGGTGGAGGGAAAGATAATCTTAAGCAGGCTCCACACTCTGTGAAGCCCTAGGCACAGTTTGACCCCCCTGGAACTGGGATCATGACCTGAGCTGAAACTGAGAGTCAGATGCTCAACTGACTGAGCTACCCAGGCACCCCTATGTCCATATCTTATTTAATCCTCAGAACCCATGGAGTAGGTACCATTATAATTCCCATCTTACAGATAACGAAGCCGAGGCACAGAGAAGTTAAGTAACATATCCATAGTAACTTGGTAGCTAAAGCCTGACTTGGCTTAAGAGAGCCACAAGTCAACAGTTTCGCTACCCAATAATAATAATTGGTCCAACAAATTAAAGGAATGAAAATTTTTGTTTTGTCAACTTTTGACGACACTGCTGCTTTTCTGTTTTCTTTTGGCTTCAGTCACTGAGTGCCTTCTCTGTTCCAAACACTGTGCTAGGAGCTTCGGAAACCACACAACTGACGCTTGTAAAAACTGAGGCAACAGAAGGTAGCCTAAAGGAACAAGTGATTATCAGCTGTGGGATGGGGAAGGGTTTTAAAAGCTTTTCAGAAGAGGTGAAACGGAGTTCTTGGCTCTTTTCAGTACTGTGTGGTCTAGAATCGACCCAGGTGGTGGAGAAAACAAGGATCAGAAGTGGTGACCTCTACTTCTTTTAACCAAACCCTAGGCAAATTGATCTTGTACATTTCACCTGGCATTTTAACATCCTTTCCGCCCTAGATCTGGGAGCTGTGAGGCCGAACTCCCCATCCTCCAAGTAATTGCCAATCTGCTCCCGCACTGGCAGGTTTCCGCTCATTTTTATTACAAAAAATGCACAGAACCCAACCTGAGCATGTGCCCCCAGGCTGCTGAGAACAGTTCTAGTGATGACAGCTGAAAAGAGTAGCCCTTCTAGGCAAAAAGGCAAGACATTCTGCCCTTTCTCCTCGAGAGCCAGGGGCTGCTGCATCGTCCGCCTCCATCTTTCCCGTGGGAAGGCCCCTGAGCTAGTGAGAGAGGGTCTCTGCGTTAGCCCCGACCGGGAGCAGCGCAAGCCCCGTACTCCCTGGGCCGCGGCGAGCACACAGGGTACACAGCACACGCCCGGGAGAGACCGCGAGGGTAAGTGAGTTCGCCCGGGGCCGCAGACGCGCAGCTGCTCCGACCGGAGGATACGTGGACACGCGCACCCCCTCGGCTCGGCCTCGCCGTGCTTAGGCTCTTCCAACCCCGGCCTCCCGCCGCCGCGCTCCGCACCCGCCGGTCCGCCTGCAAAATGGAGGCGAAGGCACGAGGCGCTCCTGCCCCCAGGGGGCCTTTGTGCCCTTCCCGGCGGGAGACGTAGGGCCCGGCGACGCGCCCGGCCCGGCCTCGCAGACCTGGAGCGACCGCTGGGCAAAGGGGGCCGGGCCAGGCGGGCAGGAGCAGCAAAACCCCGACCCCCGTGCCGGAAGCTGCCTACCTCGCCTCCAGCGCTTCGGACGCCCTGACCCAGCCTGCGGCGACCCCAACCAACGCTGCGGCCCCGACGCGGGGGTCCCAGGTGGAGACCGCGGCCCTCACGCCCCAGCCCGCTACGCCAGGGGCGGGACCGAGCCCAGGCCACGCCCTTCGGGAGCCGCCCCTTCTCCGCGCGGAGACGTCCTTTAGCGCGGCGCGGCCAATCCCAGCCCTAGAGCTGTAGGCTCAACCAATAAGCGACCCGTTCGAATAAGAGCCCTCCTCTCGTGGCGTCTTGACCTATGGGAGGCCTGATCTTCTTGGTCCCACCTTCTTCCCTCGCCTTCCGCGCTCACGGGCAGGTTCACCTGTTTTGGGGCGAGCCGGGTGCTGCGACTGCTCGTTGTCTCGGAGCTGTGCGGAAGGGGGCTCTTTCCCTGCGTGTAGGTCGAACCCTGAGTCACGTGTTTATTCATTCATTTTCACAGGGCACGCGGTTGTTTTTCTGGAGCGTCGCCGCGTGGGGGAGCGGCCTCACTGTATTTTACTCTGCGTGTTCGCATTAGTATCTGAACACGCAGGTGTGTGACCGAGGCCCAAATAGGTGCCACCCAGCACAAGCGCGCGGGGTTGAGGAGGCGGTCTCCAGGACAAGTGGATGGGGATAGCTTCAGCTGTGAGGTGGGACTTAACGCAGGCTCGGAAAGGATGGGAAAGGTGTGGATAATGAGCCTGGAGACGCTTAGAGGCTCTGGGAGCAGCCAGGTCTGATGGGAAATCGGTGAAGTCCGAGAGGAAGTGAGAGCCTTACTGCGGAAGGCTATGATGCATGGCCCTTTACACCATCACCCCCCCCCACCCCGTTCGGCAGCAGGGAGAGATAGATGACCCAGCCCTTTAGAGTCTACTGCCCAGCAGAATCTTGGGGGCAAAAAGGAGCTACCACCTTGGGGTAGGGAAGGGGGTCACATTGTAACCCATAGACTTGTTCCTCCTTTCTGATCCTTTTGCTACAGCAGCACTTTCGGTAATATGGGTTATATTGAATGCCTCACTAGTTTATAAAACACCTCTGTAAATGTCTCAACCTCAGCTGTGGACAGCATAATAAATTCCTTATCATGGAGCTCCTGGGCGGCAGGCAGTTTAGGACACAAAGACTCGTTGGGTTTTCCTGAACCTGCCTTGATAGTTACAGGTTTTGTCTGAACCAGGACTCAGGAACTTTTGACTGCAAAAGCAGAAACTAGTTCACAGATGGTTTTGTTTGGGCAGCATATTAATTTTATGTGCTTTTGGTTTTTAATAAAAATTTAAATCCCACGAACACCATTTGTGTATTAATAAACAGCCACTTCACACATTTGTTACCTGCTTGAAATCAGAAGGCATTTGTGTTTGTGACCCTTGGTCTTCTCTGAACCACTTAAGACTTCTGGGAGAGTCACCTAATCCTAGGGACTGAGACTCGGGTCTTTTCCAGCCAAGACACAAAGCTGGAAAGAGAACAGGGCCAAGTTCAAATAGGCAACCAGGGCAAGGACACCAAAATAAAAATGAAGGGAATGTGAACAAAAAAATCATACTATGTGAACCCATTGATGGGACATGTCCAGAACAGGCAGATCTATAAGGGCAGAGAGTAGATAAATAGTTCCTCAGGCCAGAGGGAGTTGGGGGAATGGAAAGGGACCACTAAATGGATGATAGTTTTTTGGGGGCGGTGATAACATGTTCTAAAATTGATTTTGATAGGGCAACTGGATGACTCAGTCAGTTAAGCATCCTTGGACTCTTGATTTCTGCTCAGGTCATGACCTCACCCTTGTGAGACTGAGCCCTACATGCGGCTCTGCACTGAGCATGGAACCTGCTTAAGATTCTTCTCTCTCTCTCTCCTCGCTCTCAATAAACAGACAAACAGATTTTGCTGATGATTGCACAACTTTGTGAATAAATTAAAGATCATGGAATTGTATGCTCTAAATGAATGAATTGTACAGAAGGTGAATTCTAGCCCTACTGGACTAGAATTTCTTTGAAAAAAGAAAAAACCCAAAAGGATACAGGAGTCAACCTGGAAGGGTTTCTCAGTGGCCAGATTTGGGACAATCAGCACAACAAAAGGAATAATGCTAATTGATTACAATATAATAACTTTTTAAAAGCATGAATTCATCATGATTCTAAAACGAAGAAACCAAGCGTGAGAAAAAGAGGGAGCAAAAGTTCATCTTTACAGAGTGACACATGTAGAAGGAATGATAGATCAGACAATTCTCATTTGCAACCCCAAATGCAGTAAATAAGCAAGTTAAGGATTACTCCTGGACAGTGAAGGGCTGGGAGGAAGGTTTTTGGGGAACAGGATAGTCAAAGACTCCCAGTACCATCCCACAGATGACTAATGATAGGAGGGAAGCTATGCATTTAGAAAAGATCAAGCAGTTATCGAACATCACTAATAGTGGTTTTATCAGCATGTGTCACCTAAGTATTCTTTCCAGAATTGTTTAACCTAACTTCCTGCTTACAAACACCACAGTGGACACGAGGAGAAGTTAAACAGCACCATCAGCAGGGGGGCCTGGGTGGCTCAGTGGGTTAAGCACCTGACTCTGATTTCAGCTCAGGTGGTGATCTCATAGTTCATGCTTAGGATTCTCTCTCTCCCAGGCTTTCTGCCCCTCCCCTGCTCACGCACGTGCCTGTACACACACACTCGATCTCTCAAAATAAATAAACTTGAAAAAACCCCAGGAGATAATCATCTGCAGAATATGGGGCATTCTACAACACAATTGGCCCGGACTCTCCAAAAACATCAACAGCATGAAAACCCAGACACAGATGGTATTGGGAAGAACTGATTGAGATATAGATAAAACAATCAAAAACAATATCGGGACCTTGACTGGATACTGGGGCAGAAAAAAAAAAGAGCTATAAAAGATACTTTGGGGAAATTTGGGGAGAGGTGAGTTTGGGCTGATACCAGATATTATAGCAGTAATGTTAACTAGTGTGATAATGTTGCGGTTATATAGGAAAATGTCCCTGTTTTTAGGAGATGCATGCTGAAGTAATGAGAGGTGAAATGTCTCGATAACTAGAACTTATTTTTGGCTGTTTTACCAAAAAGTATGTATGTCTGTATATATATGTATACATGTACACAGAGACCTATCCTTGTCTACAGTTGACCGTTGAATAGGTTTGAACTGCATGCATCTGTTTATACACATAAACTTTTTTGTGATACAGCACTGCATTTACAGTATTTCCAGTACTGTAAATATGTTTTCTCTTCCTTATTATTGTCTTAAATAACATTCTTTTCTCTAGCTTACTTTATTATAATAATATCATATAAAATACACATAAAATACAAACTATGTGTTAATCGACTGCTTATGTTTAAGGCTTCTGATCAATGGTAGACTATAAGTTAGGTTTTGGGGGAGTCAAAGTTATACATGGAGGTGCACCTGTCTGGCTTCGTTGGTAGAGCATGCAACTCCTGATCTTAGAGTTGTTAAGTTCGAGCCCCATGTTGGGTGTAGGGATTCCTTAAAAATAAAGAAAAAATGTTAAACACCGATTTTCAACTGTTGGGTGGATTTGGGGGGTGGTGTCCCTAAGCCCCACCTGATTCATAGGTCAACTGTATATCTGTATCTGTAGCTATGGCTACGTAAATGGGAGGAGGAGCAAATGTGGCAAAATGTGGACAATCCACGAATCTGTGGTTTTCAGTTTCTGAGATGGCACTCAGTGAGCCCTGCCCTTCCCTCCTACCATTCATACCCTTGTGTGACCCCTTTCCCTTGAGTGTGAGCTAGATAGGTCTAGTGATTGGCTTCTAGCAAACAGCATGTGGGAGAACTGATGGGATGTCACTTGTGTGGCTTCCATCTTGGACATTCTGTCTCCCTCACTGACTGGCTCAGATGGAAGCTGGCTGCTGTGCACTTCCCCATGGAGAAGGGGGCCATGGGACAAGAACTAAGGGAGGCTCCAAGCCAATAGCCAGTGAGGAACGGAGACCCTCAGTCTAACAGCCTGTGGGGAGCTGAACCCGGACACCCAGTGTGGGAGCACGCTTAGAAGCAGATGTCCCCCAAGACCTCTTCCACGTGAGACCGCAACCCTGTGAAGACCCAGACTGCAGCCCGCGGTGGCCCTGAGCTGCATGGGGCTGGGTTCCTGAGCCACAGAAACTGCAGCACAGGAAGTGTGTATTCCTCGACCTTGCTGTGTTTTGGGGTCCTTGCTTTCACAGCAGTAGATGGTGAGTTCACTAAATAAAGGGTATATCCCTTGCACCCTTTCACGGTTCCTGGAGATCTGCAGTGTTTCTCACCCTGGGGACAGTTTGGTTGCATGCTCTGTTGGCATGGCTGCTGTATGCTTTCTAAATCCTGCCACTGTTGACATTTGATGCAGCTGCAGTTATTCCTCTTCTGATTCTGAGTGTCTGATTCAGTAGCAGGATCCGCATGTGCCCAAATTCCAGCTTTCAGGGTGCAGGGCAGAACGTTCCCGATGCTGTTAGCTTCCACAGCAGGTACCGTGACCTGTCTTCTACCAGGGCTCAGGCAATAGGGGTGTCCCTTCAGACTGGGAGGTTATTCAGATGCTGGGTAGGCCAGAGAAAAAGAAGAGGAGAGGGGGGAAAGGGGAAAGAAAAGGCGAAAGGAAAAGAAAAAGGATGGGAGGAAGAGAGGGAGGAGAGAGAGCAAACATCTGCTCCCCCGTGGTCTGGAAATTTCACCTACTATAGGAGAAAGAACATCTACAGAGGTCCCGATGCCCTAATTTAAATGCGTGGGTACTCACTAAGGTCACTCTACTATCTCCATTTCCACTTTTACTCTTCTGCCATCTCAGCTCCCTCTGTCTGCGTCTCCTTGAAGCCCCAGGGAGACGCTCTGAGTGGTTGGCCACCGTGTCCTAGAGGATGCTCTGGCTGGCCAGCACTTTCACTCCACGCTACCTACCGAGAGGGTCCAGATTGGCCACTCGCTCGGATGCCCTTGTGACGGAGTTCATTCCAGTCCATTCATTTGCCTTTGAGATGGTACCAGACAGAATAACTTCTACAGAGGAGCCCCTAAACATGGGACTTTGGGAGGCATTTTGGGGCTTCCAGAAGAGGACAGTGTAGAGAACGTTGTGTGGCCTACACTCTCCCATCTCATGGGCGGGAATCAGGCATGTGCAGAGGAAGCTGGCTCGGGGAACAACAAGGTTGGTTTGGGAAACGAAGTGAAAGGAGGTGCGCTTTTCTCCGTCAGCTGGAGACACAGAACTGAGATTAGATAGGAAGAACCAGAGATGAACGTGGGGGTAGTTGGTCATAGGGCCGAGAGAATTAAAGTTACAGGCAGGAGAGAGATCTCCATAGGCATGCAAGAGACTGGAAAGCTGGGAAAGCCAAATGCAGTTGCTGTGATAATATCTGTTCCTTCAACCATCTTCACCAAAATTTTAGAAATTTGCATCTGGAACAGATGAGTGGGGTGAATGGGTTGTGCAAACTGTATGATGCCCGGACTATGTCAGCATCTCTGTGCAGCCCAGACTTCATGGCTAATAGTCACCCTTTGACATTACCTGCTCCAGCTTCTCAAGGTAGGATATTTCTTAAGATACTACTGTGGGATTTCCCCCTATTTTTCTTCCTTCCTCCTCAAGCAGGTAGCAGGCTTTGTATTTGCTTTCCTCCAGGGAGATTTATAGGGAGCTGAAAGAAGTTGCCTACAAAACACTTCCCTTCCTGGCTTTGTTTTCAAAAGCCTAACCCCGCAGAGGGGACTTAGTGACCCACATGCGGAGGAGAAGGAGGAAACAAGGACTTGGAGGGAGGCCTGAGCCGGGCAGGCATTGGTGAACTTTCTCCAGCTAAGGGGTCCTCAGGCTGGGGGAGGGGCCCAGAGTTCAGTACCCAGCTCCCAGACAACATGGCGGGGGGGTGGCCAGACCTTAGAAAGGAAGAGCAAGGAATAGCCCCACCAAATATCCATGTGTCCCCAAGGGTGGCATGTAAGCTAGTGAGATATTAGACCTGAAGGAACTAGGCAAACTGAGGTAGTGGAGGCCTCCACAGTGACAAAGGATGACCCACACTGCCCCGGCTTCCAAGGACCTCCCCAGGATGGCCTGGGGCATAATTTCCTGTTGGTTTGGGATTGAAATGAACTATTTTTAAAAGTTTATTTATTTTTGAGAGAGAAGAGAGAATGTGTGAGTGAACATGGGGGAGGGGCAGAGAGGGAGAGAGAGAGAGAGAGAGAGAGAAAGAGAATCCCAAGCGGGCTCCACATTGTTAGGGTTGAGCCTATTGAGGGGCTTGAACCCACAAACCTGAAGATCATGACCTGAGCCAACCAAGAATTGGATGCTTAACCAACTGAGCCACCCAGGTACCCTGAAATGAACTAATTTAGACAATTTGCTCTGTAATGGAGTTTTTAAAAAGTTGTAGAGGATGAATATACCACAATAGTAACACTGCCCCTGATGTGGGAAACAAAGGCAGAAGGAAATGGCAGCTAGAACAAAATTTCCTTACAACCCGCAGCCCATTGACCAATACTTGAGGCTGGCAGAGTAAGATGTTTCTTAGGAACTCCTTACTGTCTTTTTAAAAAGTTTTTTTTTTTTAATGTCTTTATTTACTTTGAGAGACAGAGACAGAGTGAGCAGGGGAGGGGCAGAGAGAGAGGGAGACACAGAATCAGAAGCAGGCTCCAGGCTCTGAGCTGTCAGCACAGAGCCCAACATGGGGCTCGACCACACGAACCCTGAGATCATGACCTGAGTCCAAGTTGGCTGCTTAACCGACTGAGCCGCCAGGCGCCCCACTCCTTACTGTCTTAATGTGAATGCTTTGCTAGAGGGAAAAACAACGTTTAGCTTGAGCTAGGCCTCTAGTATCCTGTGACTCTTCTTTGGCATATGGAAATCTCATTGGAAACTTCCCCTGGACTTTACCTCCCTCAACCCCACAGTATAAAACCATTCTCTCCTCACAGTCCTGGAGCAGCTCTTCCTGCCCACGGGTCCTGCCCTTTGCTTCAATAAAATCACCGTTTTTGCACCAAAGACGTCTCCACGAATTCTTTCTTGGCCATCGGCTCTGGACCCCATTACTCCACTATCCCCCCTACAACCTCATCACCCCCACAGCCTTTGTGATGAAGGAGCACAAGACAAGCTGACACAGCACCCTGCCCTCCCCCCAGGTGGGGATATGTAACCGTCCTCAGGCACTCCTGGCTGCCTGAGGACAAAGGAAAGAAAACAAATGGTTAACTGATAGAGATCACAGTCATGCAAGACTGTGTCACCAGCAGTTTACAAACCTCTTGGTAAATTACAAGAAAAAGGCAATCTTACCAATAGCCTAGTCTCCAAAAACCTGTAGACTCCACTTCCTGGAGCCCCCAGTATCACTGTCCCCTCCATAGTGATGTGGGGAACAAAGGTGCCCCCATGCTAATGCCTTACTAGACGGAAAACCACCTTAGCTTGACAACGGCAAGGCCCCTGGCATCTTCTGAGTCCTCGTTAGCGCACGAAAGTCTTTCTTTACCCCCCCGCTCCCCACAGCGCCGCAGTACATAACCAGTCACTCTTCACAACCCCAGTGCAGCGCTTTCTGCCCACGGGTCCTGGCCCCCCGTGCTTTAACAGAATCACCTTTTTTTTTTTTTTTTTTTTGCACCAAAGACATCTCAAGAATTCTTTCTCAGCCATCAGCTCCTAACCTCCACCATTCCCAAACCCCATCATTTGTGCATTTAGCTTTCTCTATATACACAGGATTCTTTTTTTTATAGGTAGATTCACAGAAATAGAATTACTGTTTGGAAGGGTATAGACATTGTTAAGGCTCTTGATACATGTCCCCAAATGTCCCCTGGAAGGGTTGTGCCTTTTCAAATTTAGATTTTCAAACGAGGACCTCTCTTCGGTGGGGGGTGGTGTGCTGGAGAGACAGGGAGCCTGTTAGGAGGCTCTTGCAGTATTTCATATGAGAGACAGGGAAGGGCCAAAGTAAGATGATGACCGTGGGAAAGAGAAAAGGACAGGTTCCAGTGTCGGTTAGGAGGTGCTGCCCGTAAGCCATCTTCACGTGTGGGTGAAGGCGAGTGAGCAAGCAAGAACACCTCACTGACTTCCAACTTCCAAACCTGAGTAGATGAAAATCCTATCAACCAAGAGGCCACAGGGCTTGATGGAAAGAGTCTGGTTGTCAACTAGGTGACCTAGTTCAAATCCTAGTCCCCCACTAATTAATCATGTGGCCTTAGGCAAGTAATTGAAACTCTCTCTCTGAGCTCGTCTGCCTAGATTTCTTCATTTGTGAAATGGTCACGGTAACATTTGTCAGTCTTTCAGGTTATTGTCGGATTAAATGTGAACATGCTTTTAAAGCACCCAGCCTATTGTGGCTTGGAAGAAATCAAAGAAAATGGATAATACTGATAGAAGAGGATGTAGAGACTTGGAGAATAAAGAATATAGGTGGTTTTTATGAGGGATAGAAGCAGAAAAATGTTTACCTTTGACCCAGAAGGCCAGCCTAGAACCTGTGTAGTTCTGACAAGGATCAAATACCTACTGGTTGCTAGATTTTTTTTTAAAAAGTAGGCTCCACACCCAGTATGAGTCCAACATGGGGCCTGAACTCACAACCCTGAGATCAAGACCTGAGCTGAGATCAAGAGTCAGATGCTTAACTGACTGAGCCACCCAAATGTCCCTGGTTGCTATATTCTTAAAGGGTCTCATGACTGCCTGTACATCTCACCAATAGTTAATATCAAGCAGAATAATAAGCACCAGAGAACTCTTTCGAAAGTAGTTTTATGAGTAGAAATTTGAAGAAAACATTTATGATCTAATACTCCCTGCACATCCCCTTCCCCTAGAGACTAAGCATGTAACCACCAGCTTCATATGTTAAAAGTGCAGCTCTTTGGCCTCCAGGCCCTGGCCCCGTGCTACCTAAACACACTAAGTTGCACCATACAACCTCTCATAGCAGTCTGGGGCAAATTGTGATTAAGATGCCTACATGACATTTACTTTGGTAGACTTGTTTTTTTTTTCTTAAAGTTTATTTATTTATTTTGAGAGAGAGAGAGAGGGGGGGAGAGAGGGTGTGTGTGTGTGTGTGTGTGTGTGTGTGTGTGTGTGTGTGCACATGTGAGTCAGGGAAGGGCAGAGAGAGGAGAGAGAGAATCCCAAGCAGGCTCTGTGCTATCAGCCTGATGTGGGGCTTGAACTCACAACTGTGAGATCATGACCTGAGCTGAAATTAACAATTGGAGACTCAACCACTTGGGCCACACAGGCACTCCCAGTATACTTTCCCTTTTTTAAGAGACCTGGAGGTACGGAAGGGACTGGGAAAAAGGGGATGGTGATCCTGCTGCCCTTGGGGGAAACCAGAGGCCAGTGGTGCAGTTCTCACGTACGACCACAAGGTGGAGTCCACTTTGTCACAAAGAGTTTCATAGACTGTATACAGACTGGATGTGAGTTCCGTGTTCGTTCAGCAAAGCATCTGCATAGAATCTTCTCTATGCTGAGTCTGTCTTCTGGAAGCTCTTTGACATATATGGTTGGAGGGCAGTCAGTTTCTATTTACACCTTTGATCTGATCAGGAAAATTTTTCTTCCTGGATGGTCACTGCTATGTCTATTCAGGTTCAGAGTCAACTGCAAAACTTCATTCCCTAAGAGCTAAAAGTACTTTTCTATTTCTGAAAGTATACTTAGAGAGAAAGGGAACACTAAATAGCACTCAAGAGATTTCCTGGGCCTTTTTTACTAAATAAAGTTCTTCCCTACCCTCCATTAAAAAACGAGAGAGAGAGAGAGAGAGAGAGAGAGAGAGAGAGAGAGAGAGAACATGGACACATTTGAACCCGGCACACCTGGCTGAAGGCACACATCTTCCCTGCAGACAGTGGTGGGGAACAAACATCTCTGCTATCTAGAGAACATAAGATGCCTTATTAATAGGAATTACACTGCTATCAGCATCATTAACCTGACTATAAGTTGAAAAAGCTGGATATATGACTTATAATCCCAACAGCAACTTTATTTTTTAATTAAAATTTTTTTTAATGTTTCATTTATTTTTGAGAGAGAGAGAGAGACAGAGTATGAGCTGCGGAGGTTCAGAGAGAGGGAGACACAGAATCTGAAGCAGGCTCCAGGCTCTGAGCTGTCAGCACAGAGCCCAATGAGGGTCTTGAATTCATGAACCACAAGATCATGACCTAGGCTGAACTTATTTTTTAAATGTTTATTTTGAGAGAGAGAGAGAGAGAGAGAGAGAGAGAGAGAAAGAGAGAGAGAGAGAATGCTCAGGTGGGGCAGAGACAGAGGGAGACAGAGGATCCAAAGCAGGCTCTGCACTGACAGCAGTGGCCCAATGTTGGGCTGAAACTCATAAACTGGGATATCATGACCTGAGCCGAAGTCAGATGCTCAACCATCCAGGCACCGCCCCGGCCCCCAACAGCAACTTAGATTTAAATCCCATCATCCCTTTGGGGGGCTGGTTAGTAATCTTCTCCCTCACCTACATCAAACCCTGCAAACCTCGTTATTTTTCTAGTCACTTTAAGTAAAAGATGTTATTGCTTTAAATCACCAACAGTCTTGGGGTGTCTGTGTGGCTCAGTCGGTTGAGCATCCAACTCTTGATTTCAACTCAGGTTGAAACATGCTAGGTTGGTGGAGACAGAGCAGTATGCAAGCAGGAAGGAAAAAGCCCTTTTCCTCCAGGCTTGTGATCTCCTCTGCGCCCCCTACTGGCAGAGCCTAAAATGAGCAGCTGGCAAAGGAGAGGCCCCACCCAGAATCCTGAAGCCTCCTGCGGAGGGTGGGTTTCAAGTTGAGGAGCCTTAGCTCAGTGACTGCCAACCTCATTCTTTATTACTCTAAAGCAATGCTCCAGGAATTCTCTCCTCATTTCCAACCACCAGGACTCTGATAGCCTCAGTCTGGGAAATTTGTCTAGTAGATCTCAGCTTTCTACTTTGAAAATCCTGCAAATTAATGTAACTCACAACTCACATTAGTAGCCAAAATCTATGGTATGTTGGTGCCTCCACTGAAACTTCTAATTTAACAGCCTTTACAATAATTAGAGTTAACATTTCATGGGCATTTACTATGTTCCTGGCGCATTTACAACGTACCAGGCAGTGCTAAGAAATTCACGTATTAATACTTCCCATTTAATCTCAGCATGAGTTTTACTATCAAATACGAGTATTGGTATTCATTTACCTTTTTTATCCTCATTTTATACATGAGGAAACTGAGGTGCATAGAGATTAACTTCCTAAGGCCAGACAACTAGTAGGTGATAGAGCCAAAAGTTGAACTCAAATAGTCTGGTTCTACAACTAACATTCTTTTCTCTTTTCTTGTAATGAGAACATTTTTTAAAATTAAAATTTTAAGTTAAAATTAAAAAATTTTTAAAGTAATCTCTATTCCCAACATGGGGCTTGAACTCACTACCCTGAGATCAAGAGTTTCATGCTCTACCAACTAAGCCAACCATGCACCACTACAACCTAAATTCTTAACATTAGACTATGTTATGGACTAAAAGTGTGTGCTCGCCACCATTCATATGTTAGAACCCTAACCCACAGTGTGGCTATATTTGGAGTAATAAAGTAAAAAAGGTTACATGAGGTCATAGGGTAAGGCTCTGATCTGTTAGGATTAGTGTCCATTTTTTTTCTTAAAGTTTATTTGAGGGAGAGAGAGCATGCATGTGAGTGAGGAAGAGGCAGAGAGAGAGAGAGAGAGAGAGAGAGAGAGAGAGAGAGAGAATCCCAAGTGGGCTCTACACTGGGGCTTGATCCCACAACCATGAGATCATGACTGGAGTCAAAATTAAGAGTCAGATACTTAACCTACTGAGCCACCCAGGTGCCCTAGGATCAGTGTCCTTATAAGAGATTCCAATGAGCTCTGTCTCCAGGCTTGCAAGGTGGAAGGAACTTGTGAGCACACAACACACAGGTGGTCGGCTGTCTGCAATCCAGGAAGAGAATCCTTACCAGAAACCAAAGTGACCAGTATTTGGAGCTTGGACTTTTCCATCTCCAAAACTGAGAAAATAAATTTCTGTTGTGTAGGCCACCTAATTTGTGATAGGTTGTTATAGCAACCTGAGTAGACTAACACAGACTGATCACTGTATTAGGTAACTTGAATATCTTGGTTTCTAAGGGAATAATTGTGTTGGAAATAATTCATCAAAGATAGTTCCCAACTAATTTCATTTCTGTTATATTTGGATAGTCAGACTTTCCTTTCAATCCTAGAAGTAAATAGTTGAATTGCTACTAGGAGAAAGGTAGTGTGAGATGAGGATTTGTCCAAACTCACATGGCAGCCCGTTAGGAGCACCCAGCTTCCTCAGCATTAGGGACAGCTTTCAGGCAAGCTGATTTTGCAGTTGTTATTACAATCAGGTGGGCAACCATTTGGTGACTTTGGGAGGACACAGGACGTGGGGATGGCTTACCCTGAGCAGGAGGGCCGCTTAGCAGGGACCAGGATCGGATTCTCATGGCAGCCAAAAGCCCTCAGTATAGCCCTGCAGCTGGGTCCCATCTAGCCCCTTTCTCCTCCCCTGTAGTGACTGATTTTTCATGCTATCAAGTTATTCACACTTACATGTACCAGCTCTAGTGGCCCTTCCCAAGAACCTCCTAAAAACCATAAAGAAAATAGTAATATAAGCATAATTTGACTTTTCACAGATCACCACTGCCAATTGCAGGAGCTCCCAGATCCTCAACCTTGAAGCTCTAGGAGCTCCACTCTACAGACCCAGTGTACCTTTCCTGTGTCTTCTCCTAATACTTTTCTACTTGGTTTGTGTGTTCCAGTTAACTGCCTACCCAAATATGGATCCCTAATCGTGCCCCCATTTCCCCACCTTTGCCTTGCTTATTCTGTTCCATATTTCTGGAAAGTCCTTTCTCTATTTCTGCTTATTGAAAGCTCAATCCCACTTAAAGACTTCTTACATCTGGAGGTTTCTTTATGTTTCAGGTAATACTCAAACAATAATCTATTAGCTCATAGAACTGAGAAATAAAGAAGGATCTAGCTTCAAGTGATACATGATTCAGCAACTCAGCACCACAAGTGATCTGGTTTTGCTCCGTTTTCCTGTTATACCTTTTGTAGTGTCAGCTTGTCTTCACACCCCCTCCTGCCCCTTTGGGCTCCCTCTCCCCTCTCCTGGCATCAGTAGGTGTGCTTCACATCTTCCTTTTGCCTCTTCATGTCTTTCTATCCTTCTGCAAGCTGTTCAGTGACCTTGGAGGCTAACTGGATTACATTGGTGCCCTCCCTTGGCCTCTGCCTTCCACTTGGGTTTGGCCAGTGTGGAGCACCAGGCGAGCTCAAGGGATGATTGGGGTATTTATTAAACATCTGTCTTTGTTGGGGGCACACAAGAGATTGTCGTCAGCCCGCACCTGTGAGGTGACTATCTCCACAGAGTTCTTGCTGTCTCTGTATTCCATTCACCACCCTCCGCAAGTCTAGAGTGGTAATAGCTCCAAGATACCACATTATTCTGGAGTTTTCCCTACACCTTGCTCCTAACTGTGAATAGTCCTTGTACATATTTATATATATCAATTACTCCTCAAATTGCCCAATTTAGCTGTGCCACCTGTTTCCTGCCGGGACCTTGATGGGCTTTCCCCTTGCACAGTAACACAATGGTTTATAGCAGTCCCAAATCATATATCTTCACACCACATTGCTCAAGGGAAGGGAAGTTCTCATTTAGCTATTTAAAAGTTTTAAAGGGCACAGGTGGGGTGGCACGGGGGACATATGGACTAAGATATACCAATCAATTGCAGTGTGGACCTGACATAGATCCTAATTCAAATAAACCTTTTAATGGTTACAACTTGTTTGGGAAGACAAGTTAATGCTCAGGGACTGAGTAGGACTTTGCCAGCAATTTACAGTTTTCCCTTGAACAATATGGGCGTAAGGGGCACCAAACTCCAAAGTAAGTTGAAAATTCATGCATAACTTTCACTCCCCTGAAACTCCACCACTAATAGCCTACTGTTGACTAAAGCCTTCCTGATAATGAATAATACATTTTTTGTATGTCATATATATATACATATATATATACATACATATACTGTATCCTTACAATAAGTAAGCTAAAGAAAATGTTGTTAAGGAAGATGAAATACATTTACAGTACTGTATCCAAAAAAATCTTCATGGAAGTGGACCTGGACACTTCAAACCCATGTTATTCAAGGTCAGCTGTGTTTAACACAGGTTCACTGTGGGAATTTCACAAGCCAATAGCATACAGGATAATGTCTCAAGCCAATAAAGAAATAACAATCTCCAAACCAATGATAGATTAATCATATAATTGTTCCAGGAAAGGAAAGACGAAAGGAGTGAAGTCTAAATTTAGTTGAGGTGTAGGATTATACTCAGGAGAGACGGTTTAACTAACCTAGAGCTGACGTCCAGCCGCCAACGCAATAGTACAGATCTCCAGTTGCTACGGCGCGTTGCTGGGGACGCCGGCGGGCCAGAGGAACTGCTCAGCTTTCACGACTGGAGCAAAGAGTGGCCTTTACTGCAACCTTTACCAAGGCAGGAGCTAATTGCCCCAAGGTCTCCAGAGAGCGATTTAGATCAGCAAAGTACAGCTGTGCTTACTCTCTGACGGCCCCACAAACTCTCAGTGTTTATAGTCTGTCTCCTTGCGCAGCAGTTTCTTCTGTCTTTATTTATAAGCCCCGCAGGGCCCCTCAGCACTGAGCTCTGGAGCACTTCTCGGTGAGAACAGAAGAGATGACGGTATCTTGACACAACTTACCCCAGTCTTACAGCAAAACCACTTTACTTCTGAAAACAACTTGTTTTTGTCTTTGTCATTAGCAAGTGGATGAAAACTTCACTTGAGTCATAAACAAGTGGATCTGTAATCATAGCAGACAAATACACAATGTAACTTGATGAAGCAAATGGAAATTTGAACGGACCAGAGTTTGATTATATTAAAGAATTACTGTTAATTTTTTAGATATGATCGTGGGATTTTGGGGATTTCTTTAAAGAGTCTTTACCTGTTAGGAATATATATTGAAATATTCATGGATAGAATTGTATGATGTCTGGGATTTGCTTCAAAATAATGCAGGAGGGGGGCCACCTGGGTGGCTTAGTTGGGTAAGTGTCCAACTCTTGATTTGGGCTCAGGTCGTGATCTTCTGGTTTGTGGGATCAAGCCCTGCGTTGGGCTCTGTGCTACCAGCACAGATTCTCTCTCTTCTCTCTCTCTCCCCCTTCTCTGCTCACACACTCCCTCTTTCTCTCTCTCTCTCCCAAAATAAATAAACTTAAAAAAAAGTAATCAGGAGGGGGATGTGGGTGGGTATTGATGAAATGGATTTATCAATGGGTCAACCAGTGGGTCAAAAATATGGAGGTTCTTTATGCTATTCTATTATTTTTGTATGTATTAAAAAACATTTTATCATGGGAAATTTTAAAGAAAGGAAAGAACCAAAGGTTACAAGAACAAGTTAGCAATTCTTCCCCATTCCCTGTCCCACACATTCAGCTAGACTGGAGCCCATTAATGTGAAAAGATCCAAACTAGCAGTCGAGATTCAGTTTTCAAACTCTTCTTGAACAGAACTTTCCAGGTACATTTATGATACATTTACACGTAATTAACATCCCATTAATTCTAATGGAAATGAGAGAGTCCAAATTTAATCAGTCATTTAGACAACTAGAGAAGACCCCTTGAAGTTAAATGCTAATTATTTTGGTTAAACGTTTTCTAAAATGTCTGTGTCATTTCCCAAAAAGAAATTGAGTTACTAACAATTGTTCTTCTGTTTAATTTTCTGACTCGTTATTAGGAAGGCTCGGACACTGAGCTGGCCGCCATCTAGCCTAGGGAGCTGTTTAATGATCTGGTGTTAACAGTGCTGATTCAGAAGCTGAGACTTCTCCCGTAGGCGGTGGTCTCCCCGAGTCCTCCGTCCTCCTTGCAGCAGCCAGCTGGTCCGCGCCCCCGTCCGTCCCAGTCCCGTCCTGCCCTGTCCCCGTGTAATTGTAAGCTGCTCCCTGCTGTCCCTCTTACATTCCTCACTGCAGCCTAATAGGGCGCCCAGTTCATAGTAGGCAGTCAATAACCATTCACTGAATTGGATTAAACCTGGGAAGAATGGAAGGTTGCCAGAGGAAATCAAATAATTAAGCTTATTAAATCATTAACCTTAATTTTAGCTACATCACTTAGGCTGCTGAGTATAGTCTGGGAATTCATACCTGAGTTCCAAATGGTGACGTTGCCAGCTATCTAACTGCTAAGTTGAATGGGGAGGGTAGGCTGGCTCTATTATATATTATAATAGATGTTTGCAGGCATGCATAATTGCTGCTAATTTGTACCACGGGAAGAACAAAAGTAGCAAATTGGTAAAGGAATTCTATTTCTACTTCTGATATGAAGAATAGCCCTTGATTACCTTAAGTACAACCCCTGGGTTCATTGTAGATACCAGTGTATGAAAATATGGTCTGTGAAATTTCACCAAGCTACTTATTGAAATTAAAACATATTTTTATAAAAGATGAAATATTTTGACGAAAACAAAGAATTATGTGCAAAGGAAAACAATCCATAATCTTCATTTAATTGGTCTTGCCTACTGAGATATTTGATCTGTATGTAATACATCTTAAGTATATCTTTAGTAAGCACTTAATTATTTCTCATTAAATATAGTTTTGCTCAGGCATAAAATTTGGAGTCAACTTAGATTCCCTCCAGTCTCATCTCACCTCCAATTCACGTAAATCCTACTGGCTCTGCCATCCAGAATCCAGCCATCTCAACACCTCTAACTGCCACACCCCAGCTGAGTCACAACTCCCCCACTCTGAGCTTTGTCCTAGCTTCTCATCTGTTCTCCTACCCCTGGTCTGCTCTCCACCCAGCCGAAGGGGTTATTTATAACAGTCTGGTATCTCTTCCCTGCTTAGTTCCTTCCAGGGGCTCTCAGGACACATCAGTCTTTATCACGATCTACTTGTCTACACGACCTGGCTCCCGGCTGCCTTTCAAAACTCCTTTCTTTCATTCTCCTCCAACCACTCTCCACACACATAGACTTTCTTGCCACACACTGGATATACGTTGAATAAATGAAATACAACAGTTGCTGAATGAATGGGTGCCACAAAAATTATAATCAGTGACCATCAGTAGAATTGCTGTGCTCGCCTAGCCCAGCGAGATGCTCTTTTTCTCAGTGGTTCTACGCGGTGGCTCTCAGCCTTTACCTGGCATCAGAATTACTTGGGGGCTTATTAATACTCAGATGGCGGGGCGCCTGGGTGGCTCAGTCGGTTGAGCCTCCGATTCGGCTCAGGTCAGATCTCGCAGTCGTGGGTTCGAGCCCCGCGTCGGGCTCTGTGCTGACAGCTAGCTCGGAGCCTGGAGCCTGCTTCCAGTTCTGTGTCTCCCCTCTCTGCTCCTCCCCCTCTCATGCTCTGTCTCTCTCTGTATCAAAAATAAATAAAACATAAAAAAAAAAAAACTCAGATGGCTGGCCTCGACCCTAGTTTCTGATTCAGTGGGTCTGGGGTGGGCCTGAAAGTCTGCATTTCTCATTAGTTCCTAGTAATGCTGATGATGCTGGTCTAGGCACATACCTGGCCTAAATAGTCTAGTCTGGAAAACCAGTAGAACCTTCTGAGCCGAAATTCAGCTGATATCGTGGTGTTCCTAACTGCTCTTTGAATGAAAAGATTAACTGCAGAAATGTGTAGGGGTGGGGTAGGGAGAAGAAACCCTGGGCCTCATTTTTTTGACACTTAGCCACAGGGTGGCCCCCCGGCTCCAGTAATGACTTCGTTGGTCCCCCAATGAAAATGGCTTTGGTTATTTGGAGAAATTCCAAAGCATTTCTTTTTAAAAAGAAAGAGAAGGGAACAAAGAAGAAAAAGCAGAAAATCTAGCAGTTTGGTGTTCACAAAAGAATGACTCATGAGTGTGCTGTCAGGAGGACATGACCCAGGAGAAAGTATGTTCGTAAGTATGAGCAGACGTCAGAGCAGAAGGTGAAAGGAGATTTCCTCGTAGCCGACAAGGGAGCGCAGACACAGGACAAGTGTTGAGCTCTGCTTGGCCCAGCGGCCCTGCCCACGACAGACCCTGCTGGGCCCCTCACGCCCCTCAGACCCCTCGCTACTGTGGTGAGAAGGCCCCTTTCCTTCAGCTCTCTTCCCTAATGTCTTCACCTCACTCTCGGCCAGATAAGCAGGCCTGGGACCAGCAGGTGTGGGAGGAAAGGATGGTGGACCTGGGGACCTCAGGAGGAGGAGCCCGGCTGGCAGCTAATGGGGCGCGGTGGTGAGGGCCGGCAGGGGGACAGGACAGGAGTAAGCTCGGTGTAGGACTCCTCCTTTCACCCTGCACACCTGTGCCTTTGCCTTTCTTTGTAGACTGAAACCCAACTGATATATTAATGGAGTCTTGAATGTGCATCCAAGTGAGAATGTGCAAAAGTTAAAAATAGTCCTCCAAATTGCAAGGGGGTTTCCACTCCCAGAAAGGTAAACAAGACTGTCAAATTTCTGATGACATTTTGTCCATCAGACATGTTCTTCAATGATACAGTTTTAGCATAGGTGTGGTGTGGTGGGCGGTGGCCTTGGTGGGACTTCCATTAGAACCGTTCTTACAGAACTCAGAACTCTTAACTGCATTGTTCCTGGCTGCTAGCCGCCCTCTGGCCTCCTTACCCTCAGAAATTCTGTGTGCTCCCCATGAATACCACGTAATCAGTGCTGTTTTGCTTTTTCTAACTACAGTGGATTCTCTTGTCCTTACTCATAGATCACTATCCAGATCAAAGCTACCCAGCCTGGGCTCAAGGAGATGTGTTGTGATATCATTCTTTTCAAATCCACTGAGGTTGTGACAAGTCTCCTGTTACCCTTTCTTCTAGTTACTGTTCACAGTTTCCATCTCTTCCTCTCATGTGCGCTGATGCTATCAGTCAGAGGGTTCCAGAACTCCATACCTGACTGCTGATTTGTGTCTGTCTCTTCACTGGTTCCATGGAGGTGTTCATTTGGACATCCAGCTGGACACTCTTCTTCGGTACTTTTGTGGCACCTCCAGCCTGTCGCTTGGATGTGTTTTGATAGCTATTGCGATGAGAACACAGGCACCATGAGGAAATAACCACATTGGCTTATACGACTCAGAATGAAAAACTAAATACAAGTGCTCATTGATCCAGAGCTTCCCATAGGGCCTCCCATGAGGGCTCCCGCTGGCTGAGGACGCAGGATAAGTCTCCAAATACTGGCTAACAGGTATTAGGTATTAAGGTATTAAGGTATTTTTTAAGGTATTGAGAAAGAAAGGAAGGAAGGAAGGATGGAAGGAAGGAAGGAAGGGAGAGAGAGAGAAAGAAAAGGAGAAAGAAAAATAAAGAGAAAATCTATGTTGACTTTATTCTTCAGTACTGTAATTCCTCATGTGAATGCCACCATCAGCTTTGCATGAACTAAATGTAGTATACTTTTATTTATTTATATTATTTTTGAAAACATTTCTAAAACATTTATTTTTGAGAGAAAGCACATGAGTGAGGCAGGGGCAGAGAGAGAGGGCGACAGAGGATTCGAGGCAGGCTCTGCGCTGTTGGCACAGAGCCCAATGTGGGGCTCGAACTCTCAAACTGTGAGATTGTGACCTGAACCGAAGTCAGATGCTTAACAGACTGGATCCCCAGGCACCCCAATGTAGTATACTTTTATTGTACAAAAGGGTAGGTGGCAGGAATGTTCAGGGTATGTACTAAAAGCCGCCTAGAGATGCTTCCTGTCAATAACACTAATGAGACAGTGAAGGAAGGCACATTTGCTAAGAAAAGACATAAAATGGCTAGTTCTGAGTCTGATACCAAAATCCAGGGTGCCTGTGTGTATGTGTATGTGGGGTGTCTCCCTACACCACCAAGCAACTCACCACCACCAGCAAGGGGTCCTACAATTCACACCAACAAGGTGTCCTACAATCAGCCTCATTCTGACACCACCTACCCAGAGACAACATTCGATACCCTAGGTTAAGGGTTCAGTTCCACAAGACTGCCTCGCCCTCCCCCCATCTCAGAATGCTAGTTGTAAGCCTAGGTTATTACCTGTGCTACTGACCAACTGACAATAAATCAGAGATTCCCAAGACCCCCTCCTTGGGTTTGATAAATCTGCTAGAGCAGGTCACAGAATTCAGGAAAACATTTACTTACTAGATCACCAGTTTATAATAAAAGGATATAACTCAGGAACAGCTGGATGGAAGAGACACATAGGGCAAGGTGTGGGGGAGGAACACAGAGGCTCTGTGTCCCCTCCAGGAGTGCTGCACCTCAAGTTCACCAACCTGAAAGCTCTCCAAACTTGTTCTTCTGGGCTTTTATGCAAGCTTCATTACATAGGCATGATTGATTAAATCTTTGTCCACGGGGGATCAATTCAACCTCCAGTGTCCTCTCTCCTCCTGGGGAATCAGGGGAAGGGACTGAAAGTTCATGATTCCTTCCCTTGGCAGCCAACCCCCATTCTTAGGCACTTTCCAAAAGTTACCTCATCAACATGAACTCAGTTGTGTTGGAAAGGGGCTTATTATGAATAACAAGATGCTTGGTTTACCTCTATGGCTCTGAAGTTATTTCAGGAACTGAGGACAAGAGACCAACTATTATGACAAAAGATGCTCCCATTGCTCTTACCACTCAGGAAATTCCAAGGTAGGGGAACTGTGAGCCAAGAACTGTGGATAAAGTATATATTTCTTATAAATCACAATATTGCACTAACCCAGTGGTTTATAGCCTTGTATGCATATCAAAATCACCTGGGACTTTTTAAAATTATTTATTTATTTTGAGAGAGACAGAGACAGCACAAGTCGGGGAAGGCAGAGAGAGAAGGACAGAGAATCCCAAGCAGGATCTGCACTGTCAGCACAGAGCCTGACTGGGGGGGGGGGGGGCTTGAACCCATGAAACCGTGAGATCATTACCTGAGCCCAAACCAAGAGTTGGATGCTTAACAGACTGAGTCACCCAGGTGCCCCTCATCTGGAACTTTTTAAAAAATGTAAATAATCAGGCCTGAACCTAGACCAACTGAATCAGAATCTCTGTGGGTGGGGCTTAGGCAGTTTCTTTTATTTATTTATTTAAAAATTTTTCTTACATTTATTTATTTTTGAGAGACAGAGGCAGAGCAAAAGTGGGGGAGGGGCAGAGAGAGAATGAGACACAGAATCCGAAGGAAGCTCCAGGTTCTGAGCTGTCAGCACAGAGACCGACATGGGGCTTGAGCCCATCAAATCCTAAGATCATGACCTTAGCCAAACTTGGACGCCCAACTGACTGAGCCACCCAGGCGCCCCAGACCGTTGCTTTTAGAGCTCAGGTGATTCTAATAAGCCCTTGAGGCTGAAAACCATTGGGTAGGGCTTTCTACTTTGCCACATTTATCCTTGTGAATGTGACTTTTTCTTTTCTTTACAGAGAGAGAAGGTGTCTGAGGATTTTAAGACAACATAATCACATAGGTTTTTCTAGTAAGTAGCATTTTTGAATAGGGGCCAGCTTCCTATAAAAAGACTGTCCATCTTACACAGATGGGACCTATCTGCTGTGGGCAGGAGGACCGGCAGGCAGGGATCACTGGGGGGCCATCTTAGAGCCTCCCTTAAAAATGCACCTTAGTCTGTCTTCCAGCTGATAAAAATTTCAATAAGCCAAACAACAAACCTTAGACTACTGGCTTATGATTGGGATGGCTGAGCCCTCTTTCCTGGGCTGCACATTACAACACAGGTTATGTGGCTTCCCGGTTTCCACCAAATGATACCAGGGACAAATGGGTTAGGAAAGCAGGAAGACAGGGTTTTTTTTTTTTTTTTTTTTTTTTTTTTGGAAATATTTTCTTTAGAGCAAGAGTTGGCAACCTTTTTCCATAAAGATCGAGATAGTAAGTTACTAGGCCTTTTGGGACCAGAGGCAACATAAAAGATGCCATGTAGGTGCTTCCATGGCAGAAGAGAAAACTCCCACACTGCCCTGCCCCATTTGCCTGCAGTGGGCCATCTCCAAGGCTGGGCACGCTTGCTGCCCAGCTGCCAGCAGCTGGAGACATTCTCGGGTCAAAGAGCCTCTGGCTCGATGGGGAGGGCCTCGGTGGACAGTGGGTTGAGTGGCTGCTAGACCCTGGATACGGGTCTGGTCATCTCAGCTTGGGCCACTGGTCAGAAGGGAGGCAATTTGCCAAGTTGCCAGTGCTCGGACCGGGACTCCACTGCCTGGTCCCTGATATGTAGGTGGTGAGCAGTGTGGGCTCTGGGCAGGGCTGAGCTGTCAGCACAGAGCCTGGAGCCTGCTTCTCTCTCTCTGCCCTTCCCCCACTTGAGCTGCTTCTCTCTCTCAAATAAATAATAAAACATTTAAAAAAATTTAAAAGATTATCCCCATTTTAAAGATAAGGAGGCTGAGGCATGGCTGGGGTTATTGTGCCTGGGGTCACAGAGAAAGCAGACAGGGCGCACTCCTCCTTGCTACTTCACTCATATCCCTCGTTGATGCTGTTGGAAGCAGGCTCAGATGACCCAACAGGTCAGCACACTTCCTGCTCCCCTGGGAAGAGGCAGCCTATGGAATTTCTCCTCTTGATCTGGCTGTCTTGAAAAGCGGAAGGCCCGAGTACTAATCTCAACCTTCAGGCATACTTCAAAACCAAGAGGTAAGACAGCTGCACTCGGAGGTGGGAATCCAAATCGTCCTTAGTGCAGGCCCCGTCAGGCCCGTGGCCTGCGTAAACTCTGTTCTCAACCCCTTGGGCCTCACCCAGAAATAGAAACTGGTGTCTGTATGAATCGAAGAGCTGGAAATGGCCAGGTCAGAACATAAGGGACCTGTTTCTTCAGAGGCCCCACGGTCCAGAAACGAAAGATTCCAGTGTGAGCATGTAAGATAATCTTTTATTAAGACGCTTCTAAATTCCCTAATTGTGCTGGAATGTGGTATCATTGAAAATGAGATGGTATAAAAGAGTGGGCTGGGTATGGCGTGGATGGTGGGAAGGCCCGGGCCAGTGCCTCATGGAGGGACTGTCAGGAATTCTATGGACTGGGGCATTCTTCCAGCGTGGCTCATGGCTTCCAGATGTTTAGTTAAGGCCTGTTGACCCAGTTGTTCCGACAAGACTTAATTTTATGGAGGTATGTAGCAAAACCACTCACTTTTTCACGAGCCCGGCTAGTGTTGAACAGAGTGGCGGCCAGAAGTAGCCGGATGCTCCCCTCCTGCAAGCCACATCAGTGACCAGCCTGCAGGGCTGTGCCCCCGGGAACCAGCCTACCCTGCCTCTGCGGGTCAGGCTGGCTAAAAGCTGCTACAACAGAAATCAATTCAGTCCCCCTCAGGCGATGCCCTAGCGGAGCTCCATGGGTGAATGCCACTTCAAAACGCCAAGAAAGGAATAAAGGAACATGCAGATCCTAGTAGAAACACTGTATTCATTTTGAGGACTGCTATGTTTTAAGGCAAATGTCACACGTATAAAACAGAGATTAACAGTATTTGAACAGTATTTATGGCAACATATTAGAATAGCAGGGGAGACAGCTTCAGACAATGAGAAAGAGGGATTTTCCCCAGTCGGGTCACTCCTGCTGATTCCTCGTGTGGACTGAAAACCTGGGAGAAACTCGGTGCCCCTGTCTCCCAGGGGAAGGGGGGCGGTCACCGGGGCTTCACACAGAAGCGCCCTTCTCGGGGCCACAGCACTCTGCTACTGCACTGCCAGGTTCAGGGCAGAGCATGTGCAAGTCACTGGATGGAGAGCTTTGATGTTTATGTTTCGTGAAATAATTCATTTTTAGAAACAGGAGAATCAGTTGGCAGAAGCCATAAAACCTGTGGTTAGTTCACCTATATCCAAACTCAAACTTGCTTGGATTGGAGCTAAAACAATGTGTCGAACACACATGCACATAGGCATTCGTGTGCACACGTAGCACATGGATATACGTGAGAGAAAGAAAGAGAAGATCTATCAAAGGCAGAAAAAAAATTAATGTTCATTTGCAATTTGGGATCAAATGATGTGATTGTCTTCCCTTTAAAAACAGAAGGGGGTCAGCAACCAGTCAGAGGGTAAAGGTTTCCAGGTACCTCTCAGCTCAGTTCCTGGTCATTCCTGGCTTCTCAGGGGAGGGGCGTGGCTTCACTTAAAGAGCCGTGCAGGGAGCTGGGCCTCCCACTGGCCGGGCGGCTCCGTATGCCTTGCTCTTCCCTGCTCCTTCCACTCAGGCGCACACCCCCAGCTTTTAAAGGCAGAAGCTTGACCGTTTGTGTTCTGCGCCCCCATTCTCAGCACAGAGGGACACACATCCTAAGGTGTGTGGGTTCCCCTTCTGCAGGGCCTGGGTGACGGCAACACCACGGCAACAGAGAAAATGAGAAAACAAAGGAGGCGGACAGTCTGGGAGCTATCAGTGGCCTGTTGTGAGTGGCAGAGCCACTGCCTGGGTCTTGGTGTCACAGGGAAGTCAGGGACGCGGACATGTGATGGGAAGTGCGGGTAGCTGATTCAGGAACACTTGGACGACATCAGGGGTGGCCCTTGATGCTACCAAATAACCACAAAGAGGAGGAGGGGCGTGACAGAAGTTGCTAGCGCACAGAGAACAAAGCCCCACTTGTAAAAGCTGTCTCTACCAGGAGAACGAGGCCTCTGCGGAGAAAGGTATCACTTAGGTAAAAAATAAGAAGAGCGCAGGGGTGTCAGCACTTGATACCCAGGAACTGAAATGGTTGTTTTCACTGGTTCACTAAGTTTGCCTCACCAAATCCCTCTGAGGTAGGTAAGAGGCAGGTGACATCAGCCTATTTTACAAATGGGGTAAAGTGAGGCCCAGGACTTGCTGATCACACCATGGATACACAGCCACAGCCACAGTGAAACAGCATTCTTGTGCCTTCCAGCCTTCCCTGTCCCCGGCCATACCGGTCTTCTTTATGAAGTCCCCTCACCAACATTCAAACCCAGTCAGCAGGCATCTGGAAGAATGCCTTTGGCTTATAATTTAAACTTTGATGTACTGGCAGGAAAAGAAACCAAACCCACAGAAATCAGCCAAAGCTGGGGGGCCTGGGGACCTGGGAATGGGGGCCCCCACCCCAATTAATGAGTGGGTTTGTAGGGTTTTTTGTTTTTGTATTGCTGCAGTGCATTTTAGGGGTCTAGTTGAATTATAATAATAGACTGATAAACCAACAAGGGTCCCGAATGCGATGACCATGGAGGAAGAGGCCCCTCATTGCCTGCTGCCAGATCCGATGGGGGTGAAGCTACGGCGCAGTCAAAGGCCAGGCCGCGGAAGCAGCAAACTTCCCCACGGGCTGGGACGTGAAGAAGGATGACTGTGTGTGTCCCCTTCCAGGCACACCTCCTTTCTCTGGCCTAGTGCCCCTGACCAGAGCCCCCGCAGTGCTAGCGCCATCTAGAGTATTTCTAACTTGACCTCCAAGCCCCCCACACCCGGTGAATCAGAAGCCAGCCGCACCTCACAACAGCACACCTCGACACCTCAAGTCCCAACTCAGTGAATTCCAGCCAAAGGTAAGAATTTGGGGAATTTTTCCAATTACTCCGGCTCATGAGGCAATGCGACAGATGACTCTAACCCCCCTAGGCTCACCCAGAAAGCACCCAGTGCAGAGCTGACCGGCCACAATGCAGAGGACGTGTGCGCTGCTTCACACTTTAACTGCCAGGACCCGTGAGCCTGCGACATGCCCAGCCAGGCAGCTGGAGGCCGGGTTTCCAAACAGAGCACACACGTGGTGGCACCTGGACGTGAATCAAGCCCAAAGTCAGAGTGTCCTGGTCTTCAGTAACCAGTTCCCACGGGGAAGCCCAATGCCTGTGCCGAGAGGTAATCCTCAAACTGGTGACTGGGCCAAAGCATGGCTCAGAGGCTACAAGTCGGAGAGCGAGCACAGTGCCCGGCAGCCGGGGGGGGGCCGCACTAACAGGCCGGGCACGGCCACTGCAGCAAGCCCGAAGCGAGCCCCGTCACAGAACCGACTCCTTGGATTCCAGCTCCGGGGCGCCAGCCGCAGGGCCGGCGGGGTTCCGGTGGGTCACCAGGGGCGACGTCTCCTCCTCCGATTTGCAGTTGGGGATGGCCTCCACTTTCACCTCGCTCAGCTCCTGCTCCCCCTTCTTCATCGCCTTCTGATTTAGGTGGTGGAGAATGCCCGCGCCCACGGCGTCCCCTTCCACGTTCACCACGGTGGTGGTGCGGTCCCTGCGGGAAAAGACAAGGCGGGCCTTACACCGATGCGCCGGTGGGCGGCCTCGCAGGAGCCCACAGGCCCTGCTGCTCCCGGACAGCAGGCTACGAAGTGCACGGGCCTCACTTTAAACTGACTTTCTTTTCTTCTTCTTCTTCTTTTTTTTTTAAATTTTCTAAATGTTTATTTATTTTTGAGAGACAGAGACAGAGCACGAGTTGGGGAGGGGATGAGAGAGAGGGAGACACAAAATCTGAAACAGGCTCCAGGCTCCAAGCTGTCAGCACAGAGCCCGACATGGGGCTTGAACTCATGAACCTTGAGATCATGACCTGAGCTCAAGTCGGATGCTCAACCGACTGAGCCACTCAGGTGCCCCAACTGATTTTCTTTCAATATTCCTTATTTGATGAAAGTAACAGACCCCAATTGTAGAAAACCTGGAAAAAAGAGAAGTATAAAGAAGAAAACAAAAGCCAGCCAGCCATCCTTCACAACTCTGAGAGAGTCTGGTAACATTGGATCTGCTTCCTGCTAGTCATCTTTCTGGGTATGTATTTTCTAGGGAATAGACACCATCATATGAAAACCACGTATAACGGGTGGAGAATGTAGATGTGGTTTTGTAGCCAGCTTCTCTCCCAGTCATGGTACACTGTGGGAACGCCCCTTCTTTTTCTTACCTCAACACCGCATCTCTCTGAATGTTAATCTTCAGTGTATTCCATGGCAGTTGGCAACCACCAGCTCACAGCACTGTCCTTTCCAGAACCTTATCTTCCCATACATTAGCCCAATAACCATCCTCTCTCCCGGGGCTCAGAGCAAGTACAGTGCCCTCTTGGAATAGAGGGGGGAAATGTGAACTTGCTTGATGGCCCCGGAGAAGCTGAGGGCTGTGGAAGCAGAGGCCACAGGGTAGTGGAGGGCTTGTGTGACTTCAGGGCTCTACTTGGCAGCCCACCTGGTGCCCTATTTCCCTGTTGCTGACTAAGTGCCTCTTAAAGGCCTGCCTTCCCCCTGCAGAGGCAGCTGAGTGAAGAAGCAGACAGGGCCTCTGACACTCTGCTCTGGTCCTGTCCCACTCACCAGCTCAGCGGCTGAGTTCCATCTGATGAACTGTCGGGATGATGCGGGTTTCTGCTACACATCTCACCCTCACTGTTCCGAGGAGCCATAAGGTCTCTGAGAAGCTCCTTCAAATTTCCAGGACTTACACGAAAGGCTGGAGACCACCATTCCCAACCACAATGGGCAGAGCCACAAGCCCAGTGGCCCGGCTCCAGTGTGTAGCTTATAAGCCGTGCCTGGCTCTGGCTAGCCTTTCTTCACTAAGGTCCTTGTTTGGCACAAGCCTGGAACTCTTCTACGCACTGTGGAGTTGCTCCCTCATTTAATCTTCAACAAAGCTCTGACGAACATTGTATAATTATTTCCATTTGACAGGTGAGCACATCAAAGCACAGGACAGTTCCAATCACACCACTAATAAATGGCAATGCTGAGACGTGAACCCAGGTACCTGGGCTCCCAGGCTCATTTTCCTGTCCACATGCTGCTACTGTTCAACACCAGAACCTCAGGTGACCTTCCCCAGAAAACAAGTACTGTTTATACCTAAACAAGGCGTCACGTGGCTCAGTGAATCGGCGCTCAGAGTCAACACCACTGTCCTGTGCCTTTACAGAAGCCCTGGCGATGGTGGTCCAAATCACACCTCCTTTCTCACACGACTTCCGCTGAGCCCAAGCCACTCAAATCGGCTGGGTTCATCTTCACTTCCTTCTCAGAAATCACTCCTTGGATGTTTTAGGCCAAGGGCGATCATTCTCAAAGGCTCACTGCTCCAATGGCTGTGACTCCTTGCAGCCAACAATCTCCATTAGACCCTTGTGCCCCCTCAGCCTGTGCTGGGGGCCCAGCCTGGGCCTTGGAGCCCTGCTTTCCTGGATGCTCTGACCAAGTTCTCAGTAATGATACTTCACGGTCATTCATGGGCCTTTGCCTCTCATATTGTTACATTTTTCCTAGCTCTTAATTTTGTCTTCAGCTTAATTGTAGGCTCCTGCACAAGGCAGGGGGCCCGTTTGAAGTTTCTCCACATGCCCAGGCCCTACGGGGTGCCAAGCTCCCAGGGAAGTCAGCACAGACTTTCTTTTATTCAGTGCCCTTAGGACTTGCTACTTACACAATCCAGTCCACAGCCAGGATCAGAGAAAGGTCACGAGTGGGCAGCCCAATGGCCTCCAGAATAATGGCGATGGTGAGGACCCCCCCAGCGGGCACACCAGCGGCTCCAACGCTGGAGGCTGTGGCTGTCACTCTAGGGGGTAGCACAGAAGATTAGCCGTTAACACAGAAGATGGTGTGGGCATAGAGAAATGCAAGCTATGGCAGCTATGGCTTAGAAACTGAAAACCACACAACCCGATTCTGGCGGCCAAGCCCTGGAGAGGTGATTCACACCCTTCAAGTAATGAATTCACGCTGTCGTTTTCCTAATGAGACATCCCCAGGTCATGGTGAGACTGGTATTCATGAGGTCTTCCGGAGGAAATCACACATGTGCCAAACCCCTCGAGTTTCAACCCAGGCCTAGAGATGAAGAAAGGAATAGCATACTTACAGAATCGTGAAAATCTGTCCTGCTCTCAGCTCGATGTTGTTGAGCTGGGCAATGAACACGGCGGCCACACACTGGAAGATGGCCGCTCCGTCCATGTTCACGGTGGCCCCGATGGGGAGGATGAACCTGCTGATCCTCTTGTCCACACCGTTGTTCTCCTCGATGCACTTCATCATGGAGGGAAGGGTTGCTGAGCTGGAGATGGAAGAACCGCTGACCCTGAGAACAGGCCTTCCCAGCCAGGCTAACAGATCCCTCAGCTCAGACCCGGGAGCAGAGCAATGAGCATAACCCTAGTTTTTGGTTTCTCCCCTCTGAAATCAGAGAAGAGTTGGAATTGTTTCGAAGTTTGTATTGCAATGTGGGGTTTTGTCAATTCCCAAAGTATTCCAATTCTGACTGCCTAGATTTACCTGTTAGGTTATTGACCTGGATACACTTATTCCAAATATTTCAAGAAACCACACGTTACCTCATGGTGCAAAATGTTCTTAAGAGAACAAAGAACTATTTATTCTATATGCACATCTTGTCTCTTAAATTCTCCCCCCCCCCAAAAAAAGTAAAAGGCAAGATTTGACTTTTTTTTTTTCCTTTTAGGCCAAGAAGTAGCAGCGGCTGTGAGTCTGGAGAGGAAGTGTGTTCCTGGAGAACTCGCAGGTCAAGCCCTGCCCTCCCCAGCCTGCTCCCAGGCTCCACAGAGGGCGGCTGGCACGCCTGAGAGGCAGATTTGTTTCTGTCTAAACCAGAGAATTTACCTCACTAATTCTTTTCACCTCCACTACTGTGTCATAGAAATAGCCAGTCAGGATGGGAGGAACCATGCAGTAGGGAGGCAAAAACCAAATGTATAAACGCAATGTGTTGCCAGCCTTTGAACGTTTTCTTCAACGTATTTGAAAAGCCCAAATTTTTTGAAGGATTTCCAGTAATGACAAGGTGCATCTTTTGTACTTAATTAGATAATCCCACAATACTGTGGATGACCCAGCCCTCACCATGATGCCTTGGTCTTATTTTGTAATCATGCATCCAGGGGTAGAATTGGGCAGTTGTCATTCTGGAAACTTCTCTACAGTGCCTTGTGAATTAAGTGGGTGCCTTCTTTTACTCAGGCAATTAGGCAATTGTTAATTAGGGTGAGGACCCACGACCGAGTTAAATAATGATCCGATCTCTAAGGAGCAAGAAAGAGGAGGGAATTAGGCAATCCCTCCTTTTGGCAATCCCAGAAACCCACTTCCATAAAAGCGTGGGACTGGTAATTCAAAAAAACCAGACAAGACCTATTTAGAGTTTTCAAGAAATTAAAATATGTCAAGATGTTGTTGTGCGTCTAGGACCGGGCTCACCGGGCTCCACAGTTACACGGCTCTGGGCAGCCGAGGCCTCCTGAAACTGACTCACCTGGAGCACGTGGCAAATGCTGTCGCAAACGGCGTGAGGAGGCCCAGGAGGAATCTGAATGGGTTCTTCCGTGTGAAAACAAAATAAATAAGTGGCAGAACAATTCCTCCATGAATAAAATGGCCCAATATAGATGTGAAGATATATTTTCCAAGGCTGGTCACCAGCACGATGATGTCTTTCATTTCCAAAATCTTGCTTCCAACCAGGAACATGATGCCCACAGGCACATACCTAGGGCATGAGCATAAGGCGCTTGTCAGTAAGAGTGTTGTGATGGCAAGGCTGGGAGAGGCAGACCCCTCCTGGTACACAACACAGGGCTTTCAACTAAGTGGTCTTCACGTCTCCTTAGGCTAATCCTAGGGGCTCCTGACTGGCTCGGTAGGCAGAGCCTGCAACTCTTGACCTGAGGGTAGTGAGTTTAAGCCCCACACTGAGTGTGGCACCTGCTTAAAAAAAAAAAAAAAAAGGAGGCTCTCCCTAGCATGACTCTGAGGAACAGAAAAGGATGGGCCCATTTTATAGGCTGTGAAACTAAGTAAAATTCACATGATAAATCACCATGGATAAGAGAGTCAGGACCAGAACCCAGGCTTCTTTCCCCTTGAGGATATTATGTTCTTAACAGAAGGATGGTACCAACTATGTGGGCTCCTAAGTGGAAAGCCAAGAAGCTCCTCAAGATCAAAGCCTCTGGGACTGAGAACTTGACTTTCATCCTTGGTCAGACTTGTTCTGAGAACTCAGAAACACAAAAGACTAACACCTATTTTGCAGAATTGCTGTGATACAGAAATTGAGCCAAAGCTGGGACTTTTGTTCAGTTTTAAATTCCTTGTGGTTTGGGAAACATAATTCCGTGGGAAAAAGTCATTAACAATGACCCTCAAGGAACATTCCTTGAACGTGAAGATTTTTTTAATGGCAAGATGGAAAGAAAAAAGGGAAGAAATGAACTATGGGAGCTATAGAAAACAGAAGTCAGCTGTTTTGAAGTTAATATAAGTTTAGGAAGAATTTTATAACCACTGACTTTGTAAGTTTCCATTACATAGGTATAATGTCACATAGTTCAAATGTGAAAGAGTTCAAAAGGATGAACAAAGTCTCCCTCCCACCTCTGCCCCCCCCGCCCCAAGTACTCAGTTTCCTTCCCTGGAGATAGCCAATATCATTGGTTTCTTGAATTTTCTTTAAAGAGATCATCTAAGCAGTATTATTAATTTTAAATTCCATAGCAACTCATGAATACATTGTCCTTTCAAAAAATTAAAACACAGATTAGGCCAAAATCCTCTTTAGGCACCATCCTCATGCCAGGGCCCTCCTTAGAGAACTACTTTGCTTGCTATGCATTTAGATACATAGGTATGTATTTAAGACTTTTTGAAATATTTTTAATTTATTTTGAGAGAGAGAGAGAGAGAGAGAAGAGAAGAGCAGAACAGAGCAGAGTGGGAGGGGCAGATAGAGGGAGAGAATCCCAAGCCGGCTCTGCACTGTCAGCACAGACCTGATGCGGGATTTGAACTCACAAACCATGAGATCATGACCTGAACCAAAATCAAGAGTTGTATGCTTAACGGACTGAGCCACCCCCAGTAAGGCATTTTAAACCCTAATTCTGGTGAGATGCACTTACTAGGCAACAAATCTCCACTGTGGTCAGACAGAGCAGGCTCTGCCTTGCAAACACCTGCTTATGTAACTAGTACATTGAACTGCAGGAATGACTGTAAATTGCTTTCCAGGTTGTAAAGGTCTTAATCTAAGAACATCACTTTCTTGTATAATTTCCTGGAATCTAAACTTTGAGAAGATTTTAGACTGAAAAAATAAGCCGGGAAAAGAACCTGACATGTTGATGAAAACACTTTTTCCTTTCTGAAAATATTTTTCTCCCCAGAAGAACAGCAGTCATATGAAGGGTCATGTTTACAAGGATAGAGTCAGACTCCGGGAGTTTTGTTTGGGGAAGATAAACACCACCAGTGGGGGCTCTGGACTTGGCCTCCTATTCAGTGATAAACTTCACTACCAAATTCCAGGCTTCTGTCCTAAAATCTGCCATTCCAATGCCATCTGAGAGAAGTTCTGGCATATTTAAGGGTTGGCAATAAGGAAAATGCTTTGTGTAGGAAGGGATAAACTAAGTTTCTCAACAATGTATGAGTAGAAGTTAAAACCCACAGAAGTTTGACTTGAGTAAAACAGCAAGGTAAAGCTTCTAAAGGATAGGTGCCAGAATTGGTAGAATTTCTGAGAGGTCACTTTGAGAGATCTGATCCAATTTTTACTTGTGAGCCAGAAATCAATCAACTGATTTTTAGTAAATAATTGCCCTTTTATTGATGTCACATAAAGAAACGTTTATGTAAGAAAAGACCATTCTAAGTTTATATGTGCATGGGGTGAAAATTAATTTGTCCCCCATGCTGTGCAATATTATAGTAAGAGGCCCCTTTGAAGCCTCAAGTGTATGGTTTTAAGATAAATAAGCCTTACACAGCAGAGAGCAAATTTATGGAGTTGGTTGCCCCACAAGATGCTATGGGCATCCTATACGATATGGATAATGGCAGAAACCCATAAATAAATCATCAGTGATGGAACCATAAGGAGTCACTGTGGTGCTGCAGAAGGCACAGGTAGCTATGGCACACGCCTGATTCTCTGAGATGCTGGACAAGAGGAGAAAGCTCTCCATCTCCACCACCCCTCTACCAAGTCTGGCCTACGGTACATCAACCACAGATGGAGCACTGAGCCAGGCTGGCCCTGCAGGGGTGACCTTGGACAATAGATAGGATTCTTTCCTGGATGGCAGGGGGAATAAGAGGGAGACTAATGGGCGGGCCAAACTTACCACATAATCCATGACACCAGCACCATCGTTGCCTCATTGAAGGCGTTGAAGAAACGGATGAGCTCTTCTCCTTCAGAGCCGAGCTTCTTGAGGGCCACTCCAAACACCAGGGCAAAGAGGACCAATCCTAAAATGTTCATCCCTTCAATCTCAGTGCTGATGGGGATCTGTGGGATGAGAGGGGACAGAGGATCTGAGTTTACACCTGCTGAGTGAGAATTCAAGTAGAGGTTAGACCATCTAAAGCATCAAAGGGATGCTTTTAGAAGCAGATCTGGTTAATGTAACATTGCATGTCAGCTATACTTTGATGATAAATATAAAAAAATAAATGTAAAAAAATAAAAGAAGAGCTGGTTGGTGAAAAGTTTCTTCAGATCGAGAGTCAGTGATTGTAACTGTGCCTCCCAAATGTCCACAAATCCTTTGTCGCTAGACTGTTGCCGTGGCCCTCCTAGCTGACAAATTTCACAAAAGATTTTCAGGATATTCTTTCCTAAGTCACTGACTTAAAATATATAGATATAATGTGTTCCTTATTTTTTACCATAATGCTCAATCTCACTACTACAAGCATATCTTGGAGTAATGTTTATTCCACCAAAACGCATTGTGAAACTCTGAACAGGAAACCTTTCTCAGTATGGTAAAAACACAAAGAGCATTTTTACCATAGATCTGAGTTCTAGTATCAGGTCTGATATTAAATAACTTCTCAGACTTTCAGGCTCTTTATCTGCAAGATGAAGTAAATTGGACTAATTAGTAGCTTTCAACTTCTTTTTTTGTAGAAATTTTCCTCAATCAAAGAAGACTGGAACAACTCAGAGCCCCTCAGCCCTCAGCAGCTGTACGTGTAGGGGTGGGGAAAGGGCAAATTACCTCCTTCTTCCTATGGCAGCTCAGTAGAAACACTGAGTCATCCTCAAGGTCCCCTGTCCCTTCCAGCTCTTTCATGAAGGCTGGGACCTCACCCAGTGTCCGGCCAAAAAATAGCCACTCCAAAAACATGTGTGAATGAATGATAGCAATAGTGCGTTCAGCTCCTAAGTCAAGTTCTGTGTGTAGAGGTGGGTTAGATCACCTATTCGTTATATTTCAGGATAGCAGAAGGGGTGTTAGAAATATTTTTGTGAAGAAAGGGGTATTAGTTCCAATTCAATGAAATGGATCTACTAAAGATTCCAATCCTACAGATGCTGGCCTTTGGCCATGTTGGTAAATAACCTAAGGAGCAAACCTGGTCTAGGTTCTTTGGATAGCTCATTCAAACCCCAGAGTTTTGAATTCTGCTAAGAAAAAGATGCATCATGTAAGCTCCTGCAATTAAAAGCATTATTTGCTTTATAAGTCATTTGCCATAAGTGATCTTATAAAAAGCTTTACCTTTTCATGGGTTACATTTCCAGAGCTCGTGTTATGAATCACCTTTCCATAATCAGTTGCATACTAGGAACAAGAGAAAGAAAAATCCACTGTTAGTTCACAGGTGATGACCAACTAGAGGAAGGGAGAAGACCGGGGGGCTTCCTGCTATTCCTCATTATTCACTCCAAGTGCTCTCGGAATTCCTCAGTCGGTTGGCCTGACAAGGGCCTGTGAGAACTGTACCAAAGCTACTTAAGACCAAGGCAGCAAACACCCCAAGAGGCCTCTGCATTACTTAGGGACCCACAGCATTAGGGACAATGGTTTGGAGGAGAAGATCTGCACAATTTCAGACTGATAGTTTGATATTTCAAACAGCTGACACTTTGTATTACTTAGAGAACTTTGGTATTAATTCCATAATGTCAAAGTTCACTTTCCAATGTGTCATGAAGGAGTGGAGGGGCAGAGAGAGAGGGAGACAGAGGATGCAAAGCAGGCTCTGCGCTGACAACAGTGAGCCTAACACAGGGCTCTAACTCAGTAACCACAAGATCATGACCTGAGCCAAAGTCGGAAGCTCAACTGACTGAGCCACCCAGACACCCCTATTTTCATTCAGATATTTATGCTCTACGTTGTTCCAGAACTTATTTGAGCTTGACTGCTTTTAACATCTTCTAATTTGCCTTGGCCTCTACTCTCCAAAGCAAAGGATATGAGGCAAGATGGCATTTTCTGGCTAAGTTACCTGAGAGACTCACTTACCATAAGTGCAATGACTCTCCAAACTCTGGTCCTAAGGTTGGCTTTGCATACTTCTGCCCAATGCACACAGGTGTCCCCTGTGGCAGTATGCACTATTGAATGGAATCTGTTATAAAACACCTTTCTGACCTCTTCTAAGGACACCTGGCTCTGAACTGTCACGAGGAGCCCATCAGGATATACTGCTTTGTGCCTGCCGTTGGTGAGGTCTGCTTTCTTTCAGCTTTGAGTTATCAAGCTTTCAGACAGGCAGAGGTGTTCCGCTGTCCTGTGATGACGGGTGACAGGGGAAACTAAACCCACCCTACACCTTCTGTGACCAGCACTGAAAACCTTGTAAACCTTTTACTTTTTTCCTATCTCACATTATAAATATAAACCACACAGCTGTGTTTACATGCAGTTTTTTTTTTTAAAGAGAGAGAGAAGGGCATCTGGGTGGTTCAGTCGGTTAAGTGTCCGACTTCTGATTTTGGTTCAGGTCATGATCTCATGATCCATGAGATCGAACCCCGCATTGGGCTGCACATTGGCAGTTTGGAGCCTGCTTGGGATTCTCTCCCTCTCTCTCTGTCCCTCCCCAGTTTATGTGCAAGCTCTCTCTCCCTCTCAAAAATAAACAAATAAACTTTAAAAATAAATAAAAATAACAGAGAGAGAGAGAGGGCTGTAAATAGAAACAGAAACGTTTGCCTGGAAAAGGCAATGAGATTAGTCTATCTAATCTAGACCTTTATATTCCTTCTCCCCATAAAGCATGGCTATAGGGACGTCACTTGCAGTCTTGCAAACATTAGAGAAAAACAGAAACAATCTAAACGTCTATCAATAAGGGACTGACAGAATGACATCATGATACGCTCATACAATGGAATATGGCCATTAACATTATGCAGAAGGATATTTACTGACATGAAAAATGTTTACCAGATGCTACCTTGAAACTGAAGTTAAAAACAATACGTGTAGTATGTGTACATACTACCGAAATGTGTAATATAATTATTTTTATTTTTAGAATGTGTGTGTGCACATGCAGAGAAAAAAAATGTATCTGAAGGATGTATACCAAAATGTTAATAAGTATCTCTAGGTAGTGGTTATAGGTGATTTTTAATTTCTTCCCTATTTTTGCACTTTATTTCTTATTTTTGCATGAGCATGTATGACCTTTATAATCAGAAAAGAAGATTAAAAAATATATTTTTTAAAATTATAAAATATTTAAGAGAGCCCCCAAATGTGATCTGGGGGCATTTCCTAGGTGACACGAAAAGATGATGGACCAGGGAAATGTTTTATAAACCATTTTGGTTTTTTGTGGTTTGGTTTGGTTTGTTTTTTACTGCAAAGTCCCCTCTATAAAAATGTAGGCCAGCATACCAAGTTTTCTTAAAATACTACCCTGCCCTGTCCCACCTTACCTAACTCTATAGCAGAATTTATACACTCCTCCCCATCAAAGTTTCCCATTTTTAGCAAGCATCAAGCCTTACCGTGCGGAAAGTGGCAACCACAAGATTTGAGGGAAACAGGTTTCTGTAGGAAAAGAAAGCACTTTGTCAGTGTTCTTAAGATTCAGCGTTCAAAGTGTCCGCTCCTGACAGATGCCCATTCCTGACAGCACAACACACATTGTCCCCCCTCTCTCCACCTCCACAAGTTACTGCGGCCCCTGCCTGACCCAGGCACCCGGCCGCGCCTTGGCTGCTGGGCCACAAGAGATGCGCTGAGGGCACCGAGCCTTATGCTCATCTCCCTCGTGGTCCTCCAGGGAAACCGCAGTGCTTTCCTCTCCCCCAGAAGGTAAGCCCTATTGCAGAAGATTTCAGCAAGAGTGGCACAGCCCACTGGTGAAATCCAATGGAGGGTTTTCATTGTCGAGATATTTGGGGGGCATTCCTGCAACTGGGGGAGTGTGTGTAGTGGAAGGTGCCAGGTCCCAGCCATTCATTCTTCTGGGTGCAGCCTTCACGCTGTCCAAGTGTCCTAGACCACATACCTGTAGGTGAAATCCTTATTTATAATTACCTCAGCCTAAACCAACGCCAAAACTTTTTTTTGCACAATTTGAACATACGCTGACTTTCCTAGAAATGCAACTACTGTGTAAAATGTAGAATAATTCTTTGCTTTATTCAGAATGTTGCTAAAAATTGTTCTTCCTCTGGAAAATCACATCATCAGTGGCAAATTGTAAAATCTGAGTCCTTAATTACACACACCAGTATCAGGTACCAGCTTGCATTTATAGCTCTCATTCACGGTGAATGTAAACTGAGAAGCAAGCACCTAACCACTTTTAGGATTTTTACATATTAAAACATATTATTTTTGTTATAAATTACTCTTTTATCTTTTTTATTACTGTTGAGTCATACTGATGCTTTGCATTTATGTGTGTAGGTAAATTCTATTTATGGATTTCATTTCAGGATGAAGAGCTTTATAAAATATTTGTCATAAAAGGAGGGCAAAAGAACTGATTAAGTTAAGCTAGAGTTTGAAACCAAAATCTATTCATGCAAACAGTTTTTACTGAGAGCCTCCTTTGGATCAGGTTTTATGCAGGATGCTGGTCTTGACACATAACAAAATCCCAGTGACACTTCCCTGTGACGTACCTACTTCCTTTAAGAATAAGGCTAGGAGAGGAAAAGGCTCCAAATCATCCTTTACAATTTATGCCAAACTTATCCAGGAATTTTTTTTTTTTTGGTAATTTTTTTTTGAGAGAGAGAGAGAGAGAGAGAGAAAGCGCACGCGAACAGGGGAGGGTCAGAGAGAGAGGGAGACCCAGAATCTGAAGACGGGGTCCAGGCTCTGAGTTAGCTGTCAGTACAGAGCCCAACGCGGGGCTCGAACCCACGAACTGTGTGATCATGACCCAAGCTGAAACTGGCTGCTCAACTGACTGAGCCACCCAGGCGCTCCACTTATCCAGTAATTCTGACTTCTGTGGTTGAGTTGTTTACCTAGCACTAGGATCTCTAGGCAACTATATGCGGTGCATGTGGTTTCCGAGGTAGGCAGGTCTGACTGCAACCCAGCTTGGCAAGCAGTCTAAGCTAGTTTCCTTGTAGCCACATCTTGTGCAATGCCCTTCCCTTGAGTGTGGGTGGGGCCTCGCACTTCCTTCTAGCCAACAGAATACAGCAAAAGTCATGGAATGTCATTATTGAGATTCAGTTACCTAAAATCGTGGTTTCCTTCTCACTAGAAGCCTTTCTTTACTGCAACTCATCCTTTATTAAAACTCATTGAACTGTACACCTAAAATGGATGCGTTTTACTGTCTTTAAATCATATCTCAAAATTGCTTAAAAAGCTAAAAAAAAAAAGATACAGTGCTAACTGCAAAGAAGATTTTACAACCATAGAATACATACTTTCAAGGGGATGACTGGACTTTCTACAGCTCAGCGCTCAGATACGAATCCCTGGAAAGGCACCACCTCGGGGCAGTGAGATGGAGCTCACACATCCACAAAACCATCCTTCTTCCCCTTGGTCCCTCTGGTTGCCACAGAACATGCACAGTCCCTCTTGCCCACACAAAGGGCAAGGAGCTGAGGCGTGGGAGTAAAGCAGAACACTTCTCTGCACTCTTGACAGACCGTGCCTTTGTTGTTGTAGCTAAGTCATTGCCATAGTGAAGGTCATTTAGGTTTTCTACATCATCTTCCAGGAGTTGTATAGTTTTGCATATTTCATTTAAGTCTGTGACCCATTTTGAGCCAATTTCTGTGAACAGCGCGAAGTCTGTGTCTAGGTGAGGATGTCCAGCTGTTCCAGCACAAGTTTTGAAAAGATGACCTTTGCGCCATTGTATCGCCTCTACTTCTTTGTCAAAGATCAGCTGATTATATTTACATGGGTTCTCTATTCTGTCCCACTGATCTATTTGACTGTTCTTTTGCCAACACCACACTGTCTTGATTACTATTGCTTTATGGAAAATCTTATAGTCAGGTAGTGTCAGCCCTCTGACTTTGATCTTGTCCTCTCTGCACCCTTCTCACGCTCTTCCCTTTGGCTTTTAAACACAGATGCTGCTGTGAACTCCGGCTTCCTTCCTCCTGAGCTCTCCTGCATTCAGGGATCAGCTGCTTGTCATGCAAGCAGGTTTGCTCCTCAGAGCTTTGACTTCAGGCACTTTTCCTAACTCCTCACATTCATTCGCTAACTCCATGTGCTTTCAAAATAAGAAACCTTTAAGCTGGAAGAAATTTTACAGGTGGTCAAGTTCAGCTCCCTCGTTTAGCAGGTGGAGACACCAAGAACCCAGAGACATTAAGCTGGTACATCTCCCACTCGTGCTCCCTCTAAACCAACACTAACCAATATGTCAGCCATGTGGTTACTGGACTCTTGAAATATGGCTGGTGCTATAGAGAAGATGAATTTTTCAAAATGTATTTACATTTAAACTAGGTAAATTTAAATAGCCACTGTGGCTATGGTCTATCATACTGGACACTGTAGATTCAGAGTCTGGAAATAAGAAGGAACAACTGGTCTGCACAACACTCAATCTCACTGGGTGCTACAGTCCTTCAAACCAGCGAGCTCTTCATCTTATTCAAAAACTCTCAAAGATTTCCTTTTTCTGTTATTTGATCCTTAGAAATGTACTTAAAAATTGCATAATACCAGATTTACATCAGACCAAAGTTTCTCCAGCATGAGTAGGCCATGAAAGCAATTTGTTATATATAACCAGCATTTTATAAACTATGTGATATATTAGACTGAATAGAAAAATACCAGCACGTGGCACATTTAAAATGCTGTTTTGTGGAACTTGGGTTTCATGCTGGAGGGTGGGGGGGAGGAAGAAGTGGAGGTGGATATGTAGGTACAGGTACCAGAATTTAAAAACATCAAGTCCATACTAAATTCAGAGAGCCGAGTCAGACCAAATCAGCACAGAGTGAACGCACAAGCCTTTCCGTGCTATAGGCTCTCTGGGTAGCTACTGAAACAGAGAAAGCGGTGTGGGCTGAGGCTGAGCCGCCCGAAGGAGAGCTCCTGTCAGTGGTAGCGGTGCTCCCACAGCTCCCACAGTGAGAAGCTTCAAAACTGTTTCTTCTTTATACGTCGATATCGTTGGCTCTTCTGATCCTATTTGTCAAGGGTGGTCTGCATTTCCCTGTGCTATATGAGAAGAATGGAAAACAATTTACTTTTGCTTAGGTATATTTTTTGTTCCAGAAATATTTCCTTTTATTTAAGTTCAAAAATTCTTTACCAAATATATGAAAATTTCAAAGACCCTTCAGAACAGGATATGGCACGGTATGTGCGCCTGCTAAGTATTTATATCCTTAGTGTTTATTGTTACAGAGTCCGTTAACAGGGACATGCCCCTTCAGATCTCAGTACCCCCTACAAGGCTGGGAGCAGAGGAAGGGATGGGGGTCGTGGGCTCACACTATGGTGACAGTGGGGGGGCAGGCCAGTAATCTACGCTCTTCTTAAGGCCCATATCCAGTTTTAGGTTCCAGCTAGAAAGGTACTGCTGGGCCCCTGGGGTGGGAGACTTTTGGGGAAAAGAGGCTAAGAACAGCACTAATTCTCTGCAGCAAGTAGCCTGAGAACTGTCCCTGAGGGGCTGGGACCCTTGAGAATATTAGCAAGACACTCCAATACTCACTCATTTAATACTCATAACAAGTGTAAGTAGTAGATACTATTATTGGCCTCATTTTACAGATAAGTAAGCTGAGGCACAGAGAGGCTAACTGACTTGTCCTTACAGCTAGTAAGCCGTAGCACTGGATTCAAACCTCGGTAGTTGACGTCAGTGTCGGCTTTAAAAAAAATTTTTTTTTAATGTTTATTCTTGAAAGAGAGAGAGAGAGAGAGAGAGAGAGCGCAAGCACAAGCCGAGGAGGGGCAGATAGGGAGGCACAGAATCTGAAGCAGGCTCCAGGCTCTGAGCACAAAGCCTGACATGGGGCTCGAACTCATAAATCACAAGATCATGACCTGAGCCAAAGTCGGACACTCAACTGACTGAGCCGCCCAAACGCCCCGTCAGTGTTGGCTTTCAAGCACCACCCACGTGGCCCCTCCAGGTGCTCTTTTCAGTCCCTCAACTATCCAGATAGCCTCCTAGGTGGCAGAAGGAAAGGTGTCAAGTTAAAACCTTTACTTGTTTGTTTTTTTTAAATAACAAGTTGCTACCTTTCCTTTTAGTGACTAATTAGGCTGAGAACCCTCTGTTACTTTGGATCCCTGTTAGATTTGCTAAGAGTCTTCATCTTGCCTGTGAGAGAGAGACACAGGGTATAGGCCAAACCACCTGCCACGGCCAACAGTTAAAAGAAATTATTCACTATTTGCTCCCTTGACTGCGACCTCGGGGCTAATAATAGAGTTGAGTCTCTGATAGGTTTCTGTGAAGCTATTAAAGAAAAGTGTTCTTTGCAGGCTGAGAGGCATCCTATTCACAACAGTCCCTGAGAAGGAAAGTAAGTCCCTTATGCCTCCCTCTGTGAAGGGAAAGGCTCATAGCACTGTCCATTGTTGAGAAAATGAGCATGAGGAAGGCAAAAAAAAGCCTAGAAAACTGAGCAACAGGCAAAATCTCACTTGTGTTTACCAAGCACATGGCTGCACCCTGCTATACTTTTGCAAACAAGAGTGGCCCAGGACCATTTTTCTGGCTGCCAGTGTAGACAGAGCCCTGGGCCCAGGAGCTGTTTCTACCTGCCACCTTTACAGGTAGGCCTCTGGCTAGCCATTTGAAACCTACAAATTTTACCACCCAAAGGAATGTTAGAAGCCAGTTGTCACAATCCTTTCCACTGAGAGCCGAAGAAAATTGAGGTCAGCTTTGGAGATCACAAACATATAACGCAGAGAGGAAGGAAACTGGAATGTCAGGGAGGATATGTGAAGATTTCTGTTCCCCTTTAGAATGGAAGGCTCTTCTGCATTTAGTTTTGACTTTTCCACATTCTCTAAATTTCCCATAATGTTGATTCTATTAGTCCCAAACACAGTCAGTAATGGTTCACTTCTTTTTCTCCAAGCTTGTGTGGTTCCCAACACACCTAAAGACTGCATTAGCTTCAAGTCGTCCTCAGCTGCCCCCCCTTTGTTTACTCTCATTTCTTTCAGACTATGAAAAGAGGAGCATCCCCTTAAGTTCACATGAAACAGACCAGCCCCCCAGTGGCTCTGTTATACTGCTGCATTTATAACAAGCGAGCATATACTGGGTGAGCCGTGTTCTAAGAGCTTTACAGATATAACTCATTTAACCCTCAGAACAATCTTCTGAGATAGGTACTTTCATGATGGCCGTTACAAAGATGAGGAAGCTAAGTCACAGAGGTTAGGGACCTGCTCTAGGACTCACGGTCAGTAAGTATTGCTAGGGACCAAGAAGTTCCATAATGACTGAGTTCCTGATAAACTGTTTCTGTCTCTTTGGTGTCAACACCGTTTCATTTGAGATGAAAAGTCACAGCTCAATCACTTGGGTCACACCCAGTTCTGAGAGTCCTGTATGGTTCTGGGGCCCCGGGCACAGGCCTCTGAGCTGCTCAGGAGGAGACGGGGACTTGCCCGCCTGCCAGTTACTACCCACCAACTCTATCTTCTCAGCTCTCAAAGGGTCTGCTTCTAGCGCCAGTGCCTCACACCCACTCCCCAGACCATTATTTCTAATCCACTGTGCGTTGAAAAATCAAACCACTCCATAATGGCATTCTGAAAATCTTCTAAAAGTTATCATGAATCTCTATTAGCTTCATTTCTTCGGGGCTTGTAGTTCCATCTTGAGAAAAATGCGAAATCATGGCAGAGAGACCCTGTGGGAGTGGTGAGGCACTCGCCACCGGGAAAGATCAGCCTCGGCAGCAGCTGCACAAGTCATCAGCGGCTCCTCTCACTCGTGTCTGGTATTTAAGTTCTGCACACTTAACCCCGTGAGGGCCTGCTGGATAACTGAAGCGTGTTTGCTGGCAGTCTCGTTTCATTCACTGCCCACAGGCAGACGGGACCACCCCCTGCCTTTGCCAAGGAACTTGCCCAGAGTCCCATAAAATCAGCATCTGTGGGGTTGCTTTGAAGGAAGCAAATTTAAAACTTTTACCCAGAGACCCAGGAAGCATTTAGACATGGCTCAGAACTCAGTTTCCTCTCACAAGCTGCTCAATGTCAAAGCCAAATCTGAGCAGCAGTAAACAGGCTTTTCTTTGCTGAAGAGGCTCAGATCCTCTGTTTAGGGGAAGTGGGCATCTGCTCTGACCCAAATCATATTCTTACCTGATTCCCATTTGGCCCAGAGCAAACATTTCTGAGATGGTCAGACTGGACCAGCAGCATGGCATCATTACTATGGCTTATTGACTTGGGGGAGGGGAAAGTGGGAGAAACAGAGCCCTGAACTGTGGTACACAAGACCCATAGTTTTTGTTTCTTTCCTTTTTTTTTTAAAGCCTTTTTTTAAAAGTAATCTCTACACCCAGCACGGGGCTCAAACTCCCAACCCTGAGATCAAGAGTCGCATGCTCCACTTAGTGAGCCAGCCTCGCGCCCCAACCCATAGTTTTTCTAATCCCTCTTTTGATAAACCACCCTGTGACCTTGAACAAATTGCTTAATCTCTCTACTCTCAGTTTCCTCAGTTGTAAAATAGGATCATACCACCTGCACTACCTTTATCCCAGAGCTGCTGGATTAAATGAGGTTGGCTGTTGGAAGCGTTGTGAAATGCAATCTATTCCCAACAAGCCACAACAAAGGTTCTCTTAGTCCTTTCCTGCATCTGCAGCCCAAGGCACTGAAAAGTCCGTACCAAGACTGATCAATAAGCCATGATGCTGGGTCACCATTCACTTCAGAAACAGTGGCTGTAGCAGCTTGGATATAAAACTAGAAAATCATGATCAGGAAATAAAATGTCCCTCTGGGATGGGTGGTAATAAAGTAAGCACTCACCTTGCCCCATTTTTTGGCCACTCTCCTTATGGGGGAGCCTCCCTATGGGGTACCGCCAGCAGGTAAGGGCTGGGCATTCCACTCGCTTCCTTGGGCTACTGATCCCTGCAAAAAAGAATCCTTCACCCACCTAACCACGTTCCCTCCCAGGAAAAGTGGACTAATAAAATACTGAATGTAATGAGCTAAAGGCACTCTCTACCTCAGACTTTGTTTTCACTGCCCATTTAAAAGTCCCCAAACTTTAAGCATCTCTAAGGAGTCCAAATATCAAGCTGCCAGATACCAGAGACTGCGATCACATCAAAATCCTAATGGGCCACCTCCACCTATCCTTTGGGTAAGAAGTTTTGGTAAAAAGCTTTTGGTCCCTCTCACTAGAGGGTTCCCCCCCCCGATGTTGTTACAGTTTCAAATGAACACACTCTCTCTTAAGTGGCAGACAGTCATCACATTTTCCAGAGGAAGAAAAGGAAATAGCAGGAAGTCAAGTCACTTTGCCCGTGGTTTGCTGTTTTTCACAGCCTCAGCAATGAGGAGCTTTGCCTCAGTGACTCAAGACAAAACACACCTCCAAGGCTCTGAATCTAGAATTATCGGAAACATGGAGAAGCAGCCAGCTGAGCTCCTCACTCAGCTGAACCTGGCCAGGAAAGTATATGTCTCCAGGCTGCAGTTTTCCCATCTGTGAGCTCTGGGCTAACAGAGAAACCAAGAGAGGCTAAGGCGTTGGATAATCCACAGAAACAACACTGCATCTCAAGGGATAAAATGCAACTTCTAAGAGTCATAAAAAGCAGGCAAAACTCCCTTCCCTCTAGAACTCACCCCTCCAGAAATAAAGCTCCTTGAAACTCACAATACTCTACAGTGGTCCTGGCTATGGGGTAGACAGCAGCCTGTCCGAAGCCCCCAGGAGAGTCAGGTTTCTGGGCAATAGGCCTCATACAACTAACCCCAGCCTTGTTATCCTTGGGTCCACTGACAACTCTTCAGAAATTGCCACCTGAAACAGGGACGGCCTGAGATTCCAGGTGAGGATGACTCTACAAGCACAATTTTACCAATGCTCCCAGAAGTTTTCAGGCGCTGTGCATATAAAACAGGGTGAGGTATCCTGCCTGACTGGAACGTTTTTACTGGTGAGGACCGCCAGAGTTTAAGGAGGACAGTACAGGTGTGACAGCTGCCTCTTCCCTAACACACACTGCCACTCAACGGCAGGGCTGGTTCTTGGCTATAAGACGCAAACGGTATTTTGATATCTCCAAAAAGAAAATGTTAAAGTCCACCTACAGCCAATTAAGAATGAACTCTTAGCAGTATATGAGGGTGATGTGTGCGTATGTGTCTATGAGTGTGTGTGTGTGTGTGTGTGTGTGTGTGTGCACGCGCACGAGCACTGGAGTGTATTTGAAAGCTGGCATCTCTCACTGTGCCCTTGGCGAGGTTCGGGGAGCGTTACCTGGCCAGATCGAGGAAAGAGTCCACTGTCTCCTTGGGGACCGGAGGGGACCCCGAGTCTTCCAGCCTCAGGTCGCTGGACTGGAGGGTCTGCGCGCCAGACCCAGGCTTGATGATGAACGCCAAAGCGACGGCGAGCGCCGAGGCGCCAAGAGTGGTGAGGCCGAAGTAGGCGATGGCGATGCCGCCCAGGCGTCCGAGCGAGCTGGCGTCGAGGGAGGCGGCGCCCGACACCAGGCTGCAGACCACCAGCGGCAGGATGATCATGCGCAGCATGCGGAGCAGCATCTCGCCAGGGAAGGCCAGGTAGATCACCTGAGTGCGGCTGAGGCCGAGCCCGCGCAGCGCCACGCCCAGGCCGGCGCCCGCCACCACTCCGGACACGGTGAACAGCACCAGCGCGTGCCGCCGTAGCAAGCCGGCGCAGCGCCGCGCGCGTCCCACCGCGGACCCGGGCGCGCCAGGCCCTGCCGCAGGCCCCGCCTGGGTGCTGTCCAGGTAGCCGTTGGTCTCGCTGCTCTTCTCCATGGCGCTGCCCGCGGCCCCGAGCTGTTGGAGGCGGGAGTGACTTTGCTCTGGGATGAGACAGGGCTTTCAATGAACGGATCAGCGGAGCCGACTACGTCCGCCAGCTGTGTCCCGCAGGTTCTGGGAGGCGGCCCGCGGAGAGCTCCCGGCCTGCGGGCAGAAGCAAGTGTGGAGAGAGCCAGGGGCGGCGCGGGAGAGCGGGCTGGAGCACCAGCCTGAGTGGATCGCGCCGCGCCCAACCTTCCCACAGCGGTCGCGGGCTGGAGATGATGCAACGGGGAGCCGCGAGAGGCGACGCAGAAGGGAAGAACGGAGCGAGCTGGGAGCGGCCCGAGCCCTCCCGCTTCACACCCGTCACCTCCCCTCCGCGGTTTCGGCCAATCAGCGCCGGGAGCCGCCCCCGCGCGCCCCTCGCCTTGGCAGTCGGCGCGGGGGGAGGGGCAGCCGGCGCGGGGGGCGCTGCTGAGGCCGCTGCTGAGGCCGCTGGGGC
>NC_043703.1:109185505-109221258 GCF_006229205.1 Suricata suricatta | reverse complement strand
GCCGCTGGGGCGCCGGCGGAGCTGGCCAATCCCGGCGCCGGCTGCCGCCTCCGGGCCCCGCTAACTGGGGCCGGCTCCGGGTGACCTCCGCGGAGCGCGGCCCGAGGGACGGCCGGGGCTCGTTGGCTCCTGCCGGGGCCGCTCGGGCCGGCCAGAGTCTGGCCCCTCGGGGTCAGAGGGCCCGGGAGAATGTGGAACGCAGAGGCGTTCCTGTCCTGGGGCCTGGGGGAGGGGAGGGGTTCCCTCCACAGTTGGTGCTTTCGCCTCCGCGCGGCCCGCGGTCTGCGGGAGAATCTGACAGCCTCACTTGCAAAGGGGCCCCGCGCGGGAAGGGAGCCACGGACCGTTCTCCCGGCGCGTCCTCCTCCGGCCTAAAATCCCCTTCTCCAGGAGTCCTGTACGATAAAGCACGCCGGGGTGCCCAGCGCAGGCCTGGCCCCGAGACAGAGATGGATGGATGAATTAGAAAAGCCTTATCCCAAGTCCATTAAAGGCTCTAACAAAGATTCACCTGTAAGTGAAACGGAGCTCCGGGTGGCACCAAACCCGGCGCTCGGGTGTGTCACTGCGCGCTAGCGCTCTGAGGCATTGGGTTTAAAGCTTCGGTGATAGGCCCTGAACTACTGGCAGCTGTCTGCGGTATATGCATATGCGCCGAAGACGCCAAACTCTTCTAGAATCAACAGCCCCCTCACCCTGACTTCCAGTTGTGTTTCTACCACGTAGTACACTAGCCGCTAGATTTTAACCTCTTCCATCTCAAGGCTTCCAGCAGTCGCAGGAAAACAGTACATATAGTGGTTTAGCCAGGCTGCAAAGATGGTTTCTTAATGTTACCATTCAATTCATTTCCTTTTTATTTTAACTTTCATTTAATAGCTGCTCTGGTCATGGCACATATCAGAGAGACCCCTGCAGGGTCATTTTACTGTGTCACAATTGTTAGTTTTTTATATTTTCTCATTCTCCTTTTGGAATTGGTCTTTTAAGACCAGTAGAAAGGAAGTCTTCTTGCATTAGCTAACCTGAGTTAAGGAGGAAAGCAATTTGCTATAATCTCTTGCTGAAAAGGAGTCATCTCAAAACATGTCCTCACAGATATTTGTGCAAATCCGAATGCCTCCCGAAGGAACTTTAAGGAGCTGTCCAAATTTTGAGACACGGAGGATTCCCTTGCTTGAAGCCAGCCAGCCAAGCCATTGGCTGGACTTTGTAGGGTTTTTTGATGAAAGGAGGGAAGTGTGTGTCAGGTGACCAGCCAAACATATTTTTATATTTTCAGAACAGTTTATTTCTCTCTGTGCCCTGAAGGAAGGATTTTCTCCAGACACACTGTTTTCCCATCCAGCCCTTCCCTTTGTTTTGACTACCACGTTTATGCAAAGGACTCTCAAATCATGCTCCAAAAATGAATTTTCTTCTCTCTTTTAAAAAAAATGTTTATTTAATTTGAGAGAGAGTGCACGCACAGGAGGAGGCAGAGAGAGCGAACCCTGAGTACATCGTGGGACTTAATCTCATGAACCATGAGATCATGACTTGAGCTGAAATTAAGAGTCAGACCCTTAACTGACTGAGTCACTCAGGTGCTCCAGAAATGAATTTTCAAATAGCCTGCTTTACATCTCCACTTGAATATCGTGCAGGCATACCGACACAATATGTCCAAAACCAAACCCATGGCTGCATTCTTCAAGGCTACTCAACCTTGTGAATCCCCTACTTCTGTTACTCACATTACTACCCACCCAGTCACCTCTGTTTGAAGCCTCAAAATGACCTTTGGTTCTTCCTTCTCTAGTGTCTCCATTCATCTGATCAATTGCAAACTCCCACAGACACTTCTTTCGCAATATTTATCACATCCACCCCCGTCCCCAGCCCATCCATTCCCACTGCTACCATTCTGGCTTCATTCTCATTTCCTCACTTCTTATCTTGACTATCAAAATGTTCTCCAAATTAGTCTTTCCATCTCCAATCCTCTTCTTGTTCCAGCCATCCTATATTTTGCCTTCGCCCAGACCAATCTTCCTAATAAATTATATACATGTTAGGATTAGGTTTAGCCTCCATCCAGCAGGAAAAACAAAGGAGAAATGTCCTCTCCCTTTAAGAACATTTCCTAAAAGTTGTTCATATGATGTGCTTTATATTTCCTTGACCAGAATTTAGTACATGCCCTCACCTAAGCTGCAAGAGAAGTTAAGAAATCTCTATTTTGCACAGGCATATCCCTAGTTAAAAATGTGTGCTTCTGGTGAATAATTCACCAGGGTGAAAGGTATAGCATAGGGAATATAGAACAGTATGGCAATGGGTTTACAGTGACAGATGACAGCTACACATGTGGGGTGCACAGCACAAGGTACAACCTTGTCCAATCCCTGTGTCATACACTTGGAGCTAATGTAACACTGTGCATCAAGTACACTTCCATAAATATATTTCTTTTAGAAATTAGTGCTTCTGTTATGAAAGACGAAGGCAAGAATAGTATTCTAGAACCACTCCTTCATACCACTTCTTGTTCAAAAGCTTACAGGGGCTCCCAGTGAATTAAGAATATGCTCTCCATCCTGGTATTCAAGACCTAGCACGATGTGGCCTCGGCTTACTCACCATCTACGCATGCTACAAAAACAGGGCTGTGTGCTTCTTCCACATTTTCTTGCCTCTCCATGCAGTCCCAGTTAAACTCTCTCGCAAAGCCTTTCTTAACCCCCTCACACCAACTATGCTTGCTCTGTGTACCCCAGAGGTGTGTTAATAGTTAACTCTCAGTTGGGAGTGAGGAACTCCTTGCCCTGCTGGCACTTTCATTGGACCTAAGTGTGGTGTGGCATTGGGGGTGCCTTATGCCACACCTAATGTTTGAACTAGCAAAACCTCTCTTTAAATAGGAGTTGGTATCTTGGGGCTTCTTCCAGGGACTGGCTGCCCTGTAGCTGCTCTGCCTACACGTGAGGCAAACCCAAACAATATGTTATCTGCTCCCAGACTCTCTATCAGTTAGTAAAGGGCTTGACTTTCTGCTTTCTTTTCCTCTCCTTCCCCCCCTTAATTCCTCTCCTTCGGCTCTACCATTACATTTCATTGGTCTTATCATAATTTTACATGCCTCCTCCTTGTCAGTATGTAGCAAAAAAATTATTGATTCCTATATTTAGATACCTTCCCCTACAACATTTAATGTGTTTTCTCTGGATTCTAGATATGTAAGTACTAAATTACAAAATATCTTAAAAGTGGTCCAGTCTGATACCACTCACCATCACCACCACCACCACCACCACCACCACCATCTGATCCTTGAAACTCTCAATAGGTTGGAGTATTGTTCAGCAAGAATTTCCTCACTTCTTCCTCCCACTTGGATGGGAGTATATTTACTCACTTTTTAGATTTTGAGCTTGATCATGTGATTTACTGGGCCAATGAAATAAGTGGATGTGAATCAAGCAGGGGCATCAAGGTGTCTTGCGGGGTTGCCCTTGGACTCCTGCTTATGTGTGACTCAGCATGCCCAGGTAGATGTTGCCCCATTAGCCTGGTATCAGAACAAAGATGGGAAATGTGTCGAAGCGAGCCAGCAGCTGCAAAGCCATCTGCCTTGCTGCCTAAAGAAGACATCCGAGGCCACCCACGGACCTCTAAATGACAAAAATAAATGCTGTTGTTGAAACCAACTGAGTCTTGGAGTCATGTGTTATGCTGTATCATTGTGGCAGTAGTTGAATAATATAAATCCTCTCTTCTACATCCGCTCCAGTTATCTATTTTTATATAACAAGCCACTCCAACACATAGTGGCATAAAATTACAACCATTTTCTTATGCTCATGAGTTTGTGGGCCAGAAATTCAGACTAGTTCTCTGGCTGGGGGCATAATGACTGGAGCTGGCTGGGATAGCTCAACCAAGGCCATATTCCTGTGGCCTCACTTCTGGCAATCTGCTGGGATCCTCGCTTCTTTTCCACATTACGTCAACTGAGGCTGGAACGTCTAAGACAGCTCTTTCATTCACACCACTGGTGCCTGGGCTAGTGTGGCTGGAATGACTGGGGCTGGATGGGCATCTGTCTCTCTTCTGTCTGTCTGTCTCTCGGTGTAGCTGGCTTGGGCTTCCTCACAACATACTGATCTCAGTGTAGTCAGACTTCTAACAGTGGTTGACTTCCCTTAGAAGGAGTGTTCTAAGAAATCTAGGTTAGAAGCTGCAAGACTTCTTCTGACCTAGCCTCAAAAGTTCCAGAACATCACTTCTTTCACACTTTAGGGGCCAAGAAAGTCACTAAGGCCTGTCCTGATTCAGGGAAGGAGAGTTAGGCTCCACCTCTAAAAGGGGGAGTAGCGAAGAATTTGCTGCCATCTTTGATCCACAGTGACTTGCTAAACGCTCAAATGTGCATGAATTCCAGAACAGCGCTGCACACGTATGTCACTATTCCCAATAGTACCCTCACTCTGATGTCTCTTTGGACATCTCTGTTAGAAAGTTCCTTTGGGATCATTGAGTCAGTTCTTAAAACCATGACTGCATCATCCTTCATCCATCATGAAGAAGAATTTGTTTCCCTCACGAAAGCAACCCTATGGATTTTTTACTTATGAAGTGATCAGAATGGTGGTTTTCCTACATTGTCAAAGTGACTGTTTTTCACTCCCAATATACTTATGTATTGGTGAATCATTTGTATTATACACACTTGCAGCCTTCTGCTAGTGAAGAGATAATCTCAGTTTGAATTTCACATCTGATGCCAGTTCAGTATTTTCCACATTATTTCACTAGAATGATAACAGCATCACTAGAATCACATAGCAGGAATTATTATCTGTCATGAATGGACTGAAAAAGGAAAATGTATCACTCACAGGCAAATTTGGATTCTAGAGTACTTCTTTACCTTTATGGAGAGATACTAGATAGTTTAACAATTATAACTAATACTTCTATTTAAAAAGCTAAACTAAACTTTAGTCTAATTCTTTCCATGTCAGCAAACCCAGCTTTGTAGAAGATGCAATGTGATTTAAAAAAAAAAAAAGAATATTTGCCTTTCAAATAGATCTGATTACTTAACCAACAAAGCAAGCAAGGTGAAAATCCAAAATAATGAATAATTTACTTTTCTTCTGTGGTGGATACCCTAGTGTGCTATGACATTGTGGAGTCAAAGTACTGGTGACTTTGTAATCTGTAATCCTTCCTCAAGGTTCCCCTTCGTGTCATCTCTATCCACAAAAAAGAAGGAAAAGGAAAAAAGGGGATTGTAAAAATTCCCCTAGAACCAAAAGTTCATGCTCATACTCAGATAAACACAGTGAGTCAACACTAAAAAAGAATTTGGTCAGAGTGGGAGTAAAAGGTAGGATGAAACAGAGATGTTTCTTTGGTTTTAGAGAATAGCTAAAGCTATATTAACTCACATGTTCTTCTTAAACAGAACAGTGAAATAAAAGCATCAGAAGAAATGAGTTACAAGATGGGAACATAAGTTAGTTCAGTGTTTGTGTTTTGTGGACAGAGTTTCTAAGGGGAGGGATTTAATTCAATGATACAACCAGATGTCTACCGAGTGCTTACAGAATATAAGTCACTCTTCAAGGTTTATAGAGTGAAATACAAGAGAAAGGAGTATGGATTACTTGGGGACCTGATCAAAATGCATATTCCCAAGCCTGGAGGATGGCCTAAGAGCCTGCATTTCAACAAGTCAATCCTCCTCTCCTGCATTACCCCACCCCCTGCTTTAATAAAAAAAAAAAAAAAGTATTTACAAGGGTATTGAATTAACAGAGTTTAGAATGAAAGAGAAATTCAAGAAAAGGTCTAGGGCTAGGCTTTCGAAGCCTATAAGCCAAGTCCTTCTTAATGAGTATGAATCTTCCTTGACTTATAGGGTTACATCCTGAAATTGAAAATACCGTAAGTCAAAAATGCATTACAATGTCAAAACTATGGCCCATGATAGGTTAGCTTGGCCTATCTTAGGTGTACTCAGAACATTTCTATTAACCTATAGCTGGGCAAAATCACCTATCCATGTCATCGACTGAATACTGTAATGAAGGTGAAAAAAAAATAGAATGATTGCATAGGCACAGAATGATTGTTAAGTGTATGGCTGTTGACTCACTTGATTGTGTGGTTGACTGGGAGCTGGGCCTGCCAATGCCCCAGCGTCATGAGAGAGGGTCTTACTGCATCGCTAGCCCAGGAAAAATCCACATTTAAAATTTGAAGAACTATTTCTACTGAATGCATATCAGTTTCACATTATGGTAAAGTAAAAAAATAATAAGTTGAACCATCATAAGCCACACCATCTGTACAATGCTAAGAAGAGAAGTAGAGGGGATTAGAGGGGAGGGTAGAAAACGGGTATCAATTAGAATGGGTTATGGTTCTCCCAAGAACTTAGTAAGCCAGGCCCTAGAATTCTCTGAGGTCTGTTTGGGAAACAGTGGTAGACTTCTGAAAAGAGAACTAACCTTACAAGTAGAACTCAATGGTCCCCAACTTGACTCTCAACAGAGTCATCTAGAAAGTTTAGAAAGGATAGATTCCAGGGTTGGAGCCTAGGGTATTTTTGTAGCTCTGGGGTAGGACCCATGCATCTACATTATTTTTTATTCTTTCAGTTAACAGAGTAATCAGATAGAACAACCAAATCCAATGGAATCTGAGCAAAGCATAATTTTGAGACCATTAGGGAAATTTCATGTATGTAAAGTCTAATTTTGAATTTCTTAGATGTGGCAGCTATATTCTGGATAATAGGACAATGGCCTCATTCTTGGGAGAGTGAGGAGAAGTATTTAGGGATAATGTCATGGTGTCTGCACATTCTCAGGTGGCTCGGCAAAGGGCAAGTACGTGTACGCATATAGAGAGCTAGGCAGTGAGGGAGGCAAGACATTAATGGCTGATAAAACTAGGTGAAGAGTATATGGATATTAACTGTTCTGCTCTTTTTTTTTTTTAACTTTTTACATTTACTTATTTTTGAGAGAGAGCGAGCGAGTGAACAGGGGAGGAGCAGGGAGACAGGGAGATACAGAATCCGAAGCAGGCTCCAGGATCCCAGTTGTCAGCACAGAGCCGGACGTGGGGCCCTAACCCACAAGTGTTACATCATGACCTGAGCTGAAGTCAGACGCTAAACTGACTGAGCCACCCAGGCGCCCAACTGTTTTGTTCTTGAGACTTTTATTCAGGCTAAAAGATTTTTAAAATTATAAAACATTATAAGAGAGCATAAATTATGGGGGAGGGGTAGTGCATGGGATAGGAAGGCTCCCATTCTTGATTTTGTTGCACAAGAGATTGGAGTACCATTACTGGAAGGGATGGATTACAAAAGCTTGAAGCAGTAAGAGAGGTCACTTGGGTTACAAATGAGGTCCTCCACTCATTTTCTTCTAGGACACACATGACAAATTATGCTTACACTCAATGCCCACAGCTACTGGTGAACCTAGGCTTAGATGTAATTCCTGGCTACTGACCTGTAACAAAAGGTTTTCCTCCTACTTAAGAAAGAATGTTGGCCTGCAAGTAGGTGATGTTATCATATGGATAACTTTGAGTTCATTCAAATTTATTGCTTTATTGTTTTAAGTTTATTTATTTATTTTGAGATAGAGTGTGCATATATGAGCATGGGAGAGGAGCAGAGAGAGAGGGAGAGAGAGAGAATCCCAGGCAGGCTCCATGCTATCAGCACAGAGCCCAGTGCAGGGCCCAAACTCATGAACCATGAGATCATGACCTCAGCCAAAATCAAGAGTCAGAGACTCAATGGACTAAGCCACCCAGGTGCCCTTCATTCAAATTTATTTTTAAAATAATAATCCCCAGACTTCTCTATTTTTGTGTGGAAGGGTTTTGAAAATTCAACCAGTCACTCTAATGCACTAAGAAAACGTAGATTATTTGCTATCTGTAGCAGATCTAATCTTTGTCATGGGCAGTCACAGCACTGGGTTATCGAGGGGAGGAGAACTTGACAGTGAATGTAATGGAAGTTTTTCTCCAGTTTAAATAGCTTCATGTGGATAACTCAGAGCCTCTTGGTAAAGTACTCAGCATTTCAGACTTCCTCTCTATCACGCAGTGATGTGGTTATAGAAAATTGTAATAGAGGTTATATTTTTTTTATAAACTGAGAAAGAGTGGTTCTTAAATAATAAGGAAAATGCATGAACATGGTAGTAGATTATGAAAATAGCCCCACTCTTCACCTCTCCTTGTATCCTAACTCTTTTCTTTCTTACTTTGCAGGGTCCTCTAACTCAGTCTGGACTCAACTGTATGATTTTCTTTAGCCAATTGGTATAGCTGACCCAAGGCAAGCAGAGGTCTGAAATAGGCTTACACATTAGGCTTTCCTCTTGTGTCATGCTAGTGCCATCACATGCCTACTGGGAGACAGGGGACATGCGGGGCACAGCTGAGTCCTCAGTCATCATAGCAGAGGTCATCCTAGATCAACTACCTGACAGTCTACTCCAACCGGGAAGCGAAGCTAGCCAATCAGCAGAGCTGTCTAGTTGCCTGCCCCCACCCCCTCCCTGCCACTCTGAGAAATGCAAGCAATAAACACAATCATTTTGTGCCATGGAGGTTTTGTGGTTCTTTGTTACAGTGTTAGTCCAGATCCTCTAGGAAGCAGATGCCAAGACGGAATAAAATGTACAATGATTTTATTCAGGGAATAGCAATGGGAGAGAAAATATGGCGGGAACTGTGAGCTAGGACAGCCGTCAGAAGGCAATGCAAGTCTGACCCAGATGAAGGAATGAGGGAAGGAAATTTGGGTAGAAATGTCTGCATGCAGCCTAAAGTAAGTTCAACAAGGCTATTGGGGAGGTCAGCCAAAGTCAGCTGTCAGAGGAGTCTCGAGCCTCCCAGAAACAGCCGTAGAATCCCCACTACTCCCATTGGCTGGAAGAAACCTGTGGGAAACATGGCCTTGGCACAAAATTACCAGTTGGTTTTAGAGCCCACTAATTGGCCAGCTAGACTCATAAGTCTGCAAGGTGTTTCTTTCATCGTTGCCAAAGCTACATAGCATTATTGTGGTGAGATTTAACAGACAGAGGCATCAAGAATCTACTTACTTGTAGAAGAGCAGCTCTTTTTTTTTTTTTTATAGCAGCTTTATTCATAATTTCCAAAGCTTGGAAGCAAACAAGATGTCCTTCCATAGGTGAATGGATAAAATATTTTGTTCTCTACTTGTATCACATTTTATGATACAGTTTTACCAAAAGCCATGAGGAGACATTGAGAAACCTTAAATGCATATTATTACAAAGCAAAAGCAGTCAATCTGAAAAGATGCATACTATATAATTCTAATTATATGATGTTCTGGAAGAGACAAAACTATTGGAATGAGTAAGAAGATCAGTGGTTGCCATGATTGGGGGCATGAAAGGGTGATTAAGCAGGGCACAGAGGATTTTTAAGACAGTGAAACTCATATTCCTAATAATATAACGGTGGATACATGTCATTATGTGTTTGTCAAAACCCACAGAATGTACAATACTGAAAGTGTACTATCATGTAAACTATGGGATTTATGTGATGTTTTAGTGTAGATTTCTTGATTGTAACAAATACAGAACTCTGGTAGGGGATATTGAGAGCACAGGAGGCTGTACATGTGTTGGGGAGGGTATGAGGGAACTCTGTACTTTCCACTCAGTTTTGCTGGGGAGACAGGGAAGGAGGTGAGAAAGAAGAGAAAAGAGGAGAGGGGACAAGAGGGGAGGGGACAAGAGGGAGGTAGGAAGAGAGTTCTCTGGCAGCTTTTGCAAAGTAAAGCCAACCTATGAAGGCAAGAAAGGAATCAGAATATACCAAGGTAGCCAGAAGTGACAAAAAATTTGCCTCAGTTTTTTGAAGTCAGATTGGATATAGAAACGTTCCCCTTGGACTGGAAAATATGAATTAACTTCCAAGTGCTGGTTTCCTTTAAGCAATCAGGTTAGCCAGAAGAGTTCTGATGTACACATGCAAGGAAGGGAAGCCACACATCATCCCTTGAGTTATCAGAAGGGAATGCTACACGACACACAGAAAAAGAGATGAAAAGGAGTCAGTGTTGGGCTCTGGGTGCAAAGTGAGCACTGGTTGGCATTTTATCCCCCTCTGTGGAATACTGCGGTGATTTGACTCAAGGAAAGATGAAAAGAAAAGGTTTTCCAATGTGTATTCAGTACTTTTTTTTTCCTTCCTGCGGCCACAAAGGAGACTTTTGCTTTGATCTACTCCAGCTTTTCTATTTTTCATTTATGTTTTCTTCCACTAGGGAACTCTTGTCAGCTCACTCCACCATACAAAGGAGTGGAGAGAGCTGGAGAGTTTAATCTTGACTTGATTAGCTCTAAGCCAGGTCTACGTCAGAGTAAAGGCTGGACTTGCACTGCCCTGGAGGTGCAAGTGGGAGAAAACCACTGCTGTCCTCATCATAATCACGATCAAATGGAGAAAGGGGAACAGAGCTAGAGAGAATAGCTCGAGTTTACACAAGGTGGATTGGGAAAGTGTTCATTTGAGGTTATTTTGAGGGACATTTGAGGAGACTCTACCCTGTTTAAAATTCTAAGGGAATTTTATGAGATGTCCTAAAAAATTACTAAAAATAAATTAAAACATAACCCTATTGATGCTTTCTATAGAAATTGGGTTAAATTGCTTTAAATCATATCTTTATCATCAAATTGTATTCTTGTTGAGTATTTTTTGTAATAGCAGTAATAATAATCATAATAATATTTTATTATGATTATTATTACTATTATTATTTTGAAAATACTGTATGATGGGAGTTATCTACAAACTCACAGGAGGTAAACACAAACTGAAAGTTAAAAATCTCATATAGTTAATTTTTCTATTACTATGTGATACCTGGATTGCTCTTTAATCCACCATGAGTCTCAACTCACATTTGGAAGTTGCTGACAAAGGGAGAGACTTAGAATATTGGTAAACTTAAATATAGCATAGGTATAAATTCACAGAAGCTAAATTCACTTATTGAAAATATTTCATAACGTGAGTCATTTCATTTGTCTTCTTAGTGATGTAATTCAAAGTTCTAAAGGCAGGGGCACCTGGGTGTCTCAGTAAGTTAAGCATACGACTTCAGCTCAGGTCATGATCTCCCAGTCTAGAAGTTTGAGCCCCACGTTGGGCTCTGTGCTGACAGCTCAGAATCTGGAGCCTGCTCTGAATAAAAACAATTTGCTTCTTCCTTCCCAAATTTTGACTTTTTTTTTTAACTTGTTGCTTTGGCCAGGAAGCCTGGTACAATGTGGAATAGCATTGATGAGAGTGAATATTTGATCTTGTTTCTAATCTTCTTTGCTGGTTTGGTCCGAAGCCCAGGATCTCCGCTGCGGCAGTCTCTGGACCTGCCGGGTAGTCCAGCCATCCATCCTATCTTAGTCACCAAAACTGTTGGGAGGACAAATTTTCCTCTTTTGATTTGGGCCCATGAATGGGGTGTACAAATTCAAAGAGCAGCTCTTAAAACAGCTGATATTGCCTCCTAGGGGGAGTTTTGGAAATGAATGGGGGCATTTCTTGGCTGTCATCATGATTGAGGGGGTGCTACTGGCATTTAGTGGGCATTGGTCAAAGATGCTTGATGTCCCGTAATCCCTGGACCATTCTGTACAAAAAATTATCATGTGTTCTTCACAAAGTTTCAACGTCCTATATGATATCCATAAGGGGAATAATCTGTTTAAAATGAACTGAGCCACTGGGGCACCTAGATGGTTCAGTCAGTTGAGTGTATGACTTCAGCTCAGGTTCCATGGTCTCGCAGTTCGTGAGTTCAAGCCCCATTTTGGGCTCTGTGCTAATAAACAGCTCAGAGCCTGGAGCTTGCTTCAGATTCTGTATCTTCCTCTCTTTCTCCCCTCCCCTGCTCATGCTCTGTCTCTCTCCGTCTCTCAAAAATAAATAAATTTTTAAAAATTTTAAATGAACTGACCCGAGAAACTAACTCTGTTTTAGACAGATGCATCAATTTCTTTTTGCCCAATACAAATATGCACTGTGTTTCTGTGATTATAAATAATTATTGCGGACATTGAAGAAAGACTGCTCCATTTCAAACGTTACTGTGTTGGTTATTAGGAAATCATGCCACCAAGCAACAGTGCTTGCAGTATTTGAAGTGCCACTACGATGCTCCCGAGACAGTCTACATTTATGTGCAATGTGCAAACATTTGATTATTTCATTATATACTCTGTGGGATCATTCCCCGGTATTTATTCACAATAACAATATATTATTTTATTATATTGATTTTCCTATAATTATGTGGTAGGTAAGCTATATTATTTTTAAACTTCATTTTTGAATGAAAGAAAGTGCTATTCTGACAGGGTTAAGAGCATTCCTATAGAATGAGGGTCAAAAAGCTATATACGGATTATAAAGGTAAAGGGAAATGTACACCCGTGTTCATAGCAGTGTTATTCACAATAGCCAAAAAGACAGAAGCAACCCAAATATCTGTGACAGATGAATGAATAAACAAAATGTGGAGTATATGCACACATACATAACAGAATATTGAAAAGACTTAAGGGATGCCTGGCTGGCTCAGTTGGAAGAGCATGTGACTCTTGATCTCTGGGTCATGAGGTCAAGCCCCACATTGGGTGTAGAAATTACTTAAAACCAAAATCTTTAAAAGAAAAAGGGGAAGGAAATTCTGACACATGCTACAACATAGATGAACCTTGAAGATATTATGCTAAGTGAATTAAGCCCAGTCACAAAAGGACAAATGTTGTCCGACTCTACCAACAGCAGTTACCTAGAGTAGGCAAATTCATAGACAGGAAATAGAATGGTGGTTTGCATTGGCTGAGGAGAGGGGTAGGGGGGTTGCGAGCTGTTGTTTAATGGGTACAGAGTTTCAGTTTTGTAGGATGAATAGAGTTCTGGAGATGAGTTGCACAACAGTATGAATATACTTAACACTACTAAACTTAACAACGACTAAAATGGTAAAATTTTTATTATGTATATTTTACCACAACGAAAGAGAGAGAAAGGGAATGTAATTCCAGCCCAGGTCAGACTCTAAGAAATATAGAAATGGATACTAGAGTGTAATAGTACCCATTAACTTTAGATATTTAAATACATAGTGTCATATAAATGTGTACATATGTATTTGATCTCATATTAAAATTGATGAGACATAAGACACGTGGAGAACTGGTAACTCAGGAAATATTTTACCCCAGAACAAGATTTTTTTTAATGGATTTAAAAAAAGATTTTAAAATCTTTAAAAATCTGGACGAAGTTGGAGTTTAACTGGACCGTCCTGGCGACCTCACGACTTTCGTGCTGTTTATCCAGCTATCGCTGCCCTGCCCGGGGCCCACCCTTCTCTGCTCTGGGATGTTGGGGCTGAGCCACATTTCCCACATTCCCTTGCCAGCCAGCTTCCTGTGGTTCTGGGAGGCACTGGCGGGGCAGGAGAAGGGGGAGGAGGACTTCTTTCCTGCTCCTACCTTCTGTTGGGAGATAACTGGCGGCAGCAGACAGCTCGAGCTTCCAGCTTCTTTCTGCAGTCCCCACGCTCGCACAGCCCCTCGAAGGGGGAAGGGGCCGGCACCTGCCAGCCACATCTTCCGCAGCAGCTGAAGCTCCCACAGCCCCGCCCCTGGTGGAGGACCAAGCGTGCACCTGCAGAGATAGGTCTAGGCGTCAGCTCTGCAGAGCCCTCCTCCAAAACCTTGGTTTCTAGAAACACCACCTCTTCTCATTTGCTCCCCAGCCCAGTAGTAGCTGCTAGGTTATTAATCTCTGGTTTACCTCAGAGATTTTTTTCCCCCTTTCACTACCTGTCTCCCCCAACTTAACACCTTTGCCATTAACTGCCTATATTATATTTCATCTGATGGAAATTCCTAGTGTGATTTCTTTAAAAAATTTTTTTTAATGATTATTTATTTATTTTGAGAGAGAGAGCGAGTGAGCACAAGCAGGGGAGGAGGAGAAAAAGAATTCCAAGCAGGCTCCCTACTGCCAGTATGGAACTCGAAGGGGGCTGGAACCCATGAACCGTGAGATCATGACCTGAGCTGAAATCGAGTTGGACGCTTAACCAACTGAGCCACCCAGGGGCCTTCTTCTTCTCCTTCTCCTGTTTTTCTTTCGAGAACACAAGCGGAGTGGGGGAGGGGCAGAGAGAGAGGGAGACGGATCGGAAGCATGCTCTGCACTGACAGCAGAGAGTCCGATGGAGGGCTTGAACTCACAAACTGTGAGATCATGATCTGAGCTGAAGTCATATGCTTAACTGACTAAGCCACCCAGCACCCCCCACCCCCACAGTGTGATTTCTGTCTCCCTGTCCGCATCCTGACTGACAAAATCTTTGAAAAATATACCGTATCTGTCTGTCAGTGACGTGATCTGATAGTGATGTTGCCTCCACCTGTGTTTCTAGGGAACCATCTGGTATGGATCCCTATAGCAGCTAGATTTTGGTCTCTAATATTTTCTACTAAAAGGAACCAGGGTTCCTTGGAGAGTGGCTGACTCTAGGACTCTGTTTGGAGAAGAAAGCAGAAATGTGTTAGAAAGTCTCACTGTTGTGAAGAAGCAAAAATGTTTGCAGAGATTTCTGGGACTCCCATTGACCAAACTGTAACAACTGGAGCCTTGAAAAAAAAAAATCTGTGCAAAACAAGAGTACATAATGATACTCAAAGGAAACAACTGAAATATAATACATTCAAGGAAAAGGCAGTTATGAATTCCAAGTAGTGTTTGCAGAAAATGCTCTTTATGCTAATGCAAACCATACACACGTCAGAGTCAGATTTGGTTAGCACCTAAGCACCGCCAGGAACATCCAGGAAGCAGCGATTCAACTTAGCCCAAAAACTACTTGCTTGCAACAAGATCACTCCGGAAAGAGAACTTTGATCCTGTGTTTCAGTTCCAAATCGTAATTCATGTATTTGATAATTCAACCAATTATTTCAGTAAATATATATCAGGTGATTATTATTGTAGGCACTATTCTAGGCCTCTGGGATGCAGCCATGAAGAAAAACAATCACACAAAAACATCTGTTCTCATGAAGCTTACATTTGAGCTAGGAGAGGTCAGTATGCAATAAGCCTAATAGAGGACACCGGGGGCACCTCGGTGGCTCAGTCTGTTAAGTGTCCGACTTCGGCTTGGGTCATGATCTCACGGTTTGTGGGTTTGAGCCCCTCATCGGGCTCCGTGCTGACACCTCAGAGCCTGGAGCCTGCTTCACATTTTGTGTCTTCCTCCTCTGCCCCTCCCCTGCTTGTGCTCTCTCTCTCTCTCTCAAAAATAATAAATACACATTTAAATAATTTAAAACAAGAAATAAAGAAGGAGACTATACACATAGGTTAAAGGGTAGTAAACGTTGTGGAACGAAGTGAAAAGATCAGGCAATCCAGAGGTGGGCAGTATGCAGTTTGAAATTGGAAGGCCTCATTGCGAACGTGAGATTCGAGCAAAAACTGGAGGAGATGAGGAAGTTAACCACATGGGTATCTGGAAAGAACATTCCAGGCATGGAGAATAGCATGGCAAGAGCCCTAACTCTAGGTGTGGGTGTGTTTAAGGAACAGCAAGGAGGCCAGTGTGATTGGAGTGAAATGAATAAGGGGGAAAGAGACAGGAGCTGGGGGGGAGGTGCTGAGGGACCACCCCAGGCAGAGCCTTGTGGGGCATTACGCTGACTTTGGCTTTACTGTGAGTGAGATGGAGAGCTGCTGCGGGGCTTCGGGGCATGATTCAGCTGATTTAAAATATCTGCTGTGTTAAGAATAAGACTGTCAGGAATCTAGAATAGAAGCAGTGAGACTTGCTGGGAAACTATTGTAATTATCCAAGTATGAGGTGGGGTGGATTAAGTCAGGGCAGTGGCACGGAGCTGGCGAGAAATGGTTCCAATCTATTTTGAAGGGAGGTCCACACGTATTTGCTAATGTATTGGACATAGGATGTGAGAGAAAGGGAAGAGACAGGGATGACTCTGAGTTTCTGGCCTAAGCAATTAGATGGATGAAACTGACATCCACCTGCGGTGGGACGATTGAGAACAGCAGGGTTTTAAGGGAAGAAGATAAATTCAGGTGTAGGGGGCCTGGGTGGCTCAGTTGGTGGGTGTCAGACTCTGGCTCAGGTCATGATCTCAAGGTTTGTGAGTTCCAGCCCTGCTTTGGGCTCTGTGCTGACAGCTTGGAGCCTGGAGCCTGCTTTGGATTCTGTCTTCTTTTCTCTCTGCCCCTCCCCTGCTCTCATTCTGTCTCTCTCTCAAAAAATAAATAAACAAACATTAAAAAAATAATAAAAATAAAAGAAATTCAGTTGTGGATCTGTTCATTTTGAAATCCCAGTGAAGCTGTTGAGTCTGAATCTACAGTTCAGGAGCGCTGTGGACCGATAAATAGTAGTCAGGGAGGGAGGGGAAGACCAGGCTGCAGTGACCAACAGTTGCACTCTTACTAGATTAACACAACAAAAGTCGATTTCTTATGCCTAGGGCTCTGCTCCTTATCATTTTCACTGTGGAATTCAGACTAATAGAGGCTCCACTGCCGGGGCTATGATTGTGGGAAGAGGGAAAAAAGAGCTGGGGAGTCTCACACCAGCAATGAAATCCTTCCACGTGGAGTGGCCTGTAACTCCCAGTCACGGTTCCTTGGCCAAGAGAAGTCCCATGGCCGCAGTTCACCTCAAAGGGGTGAGAAAGTACAATTCTCTTCTGTTCCTGGAAAAAGAAGAACCAGAAATATGGGTGAGCAATATGAATGCCTACTGGAGCCAAAGGTACACACTAGGGAGTCACTGGCATGTACATGGCATTTGAAGCCACAGGACTGGATGAGATGGCCAGGAAGTAAGTGCAGATACAGAAAACAAGAAGTTCAAGGGCTGAACCCTGGGTGGGGGTCACCAGTTCAGAGCCCATTAACTCCAGGCAATATAACAAGACTTTGATGGCAATCTCCTTTGGTTTCATGAGTAATGTGTTACTATGGTAATGAATCAACGGCATTGATAACTTAGTGTAAATTTTGCATAAATAAGCACAGCGCCAAGTTTGTAAATCTTTGTGCTGCTTGTCTATGATTGGTTGGTTTGTTTAGGAGCCTTAAAATGATTAAAGTCAATCTGATTTATTTATTAAATTTGTAAATCTGCTTCGATTTATGCATCACTTAATTAGGAAGATATTACTTTTTAGATTTATTATCTGCTGTTTGGTGTTAGAAGTTCTTGGGGGAATCAGATATGTTATATTTGTGACTGTGGTTTGAAATCTCTAAAGGAGTTTAAGGAATCAAGTTTAGGGAAACATGAATCTTTCAAATGTATAAACTTATTGAGAATAAATCAAACAGAAAGGGCAAATTAGTGGTTTTCATTGTAACACAAAAATTGCTCGATTTATAAATAAATAAAATCTGCATGTTGGGCTAAGAAAGTTTAGGGAAAAAATAGATTTATAGGATTATTAGCTAACACAATATTAATGAAAACGTGAGTAACATCTAGTGTTTTTTTTCAACACATAATAACACCCATGGATGCTAAAAACCCAGCCAACCCTCCTCCTCCTTCTAGTGCCCCTCACGATGGTGTGGAGGGCACCTAAGTGATCCTGGGGTGATACAGGGACTTTGGGGCATGTACCCCTCCATCACTGAGGGTTGTCTGGGAAGGAATGTCCAATGCCTCCCACCTACTCCTGGCTGCCACTATTTCGATTGGCCTATCCTCCATCTTGATGGGTGTATGCCTTTTCTAATGGTTTGGACTGACTGTTCAACATTTTGAATATTGTTCATTATTTTGGATCATGGTCAAATTCCATGCCATTTCCTTTGGTCTCAAAATCAGCACGGACTAAAGTTCTTTATTCTGAACTACGTCTCCTTTAGATAGCTAACTCTCCAAGCACCCCCGAATCTGCTCATGGACTTGTGGGGACTTCTGGATCCCCTGCACGTCTGGGAGAAGTGGACCAACAGTGAGATCTTTTTGGCCAGGACTCTGCTTTATTTATCTACCAATTCCCAGCAAGTTGCTCGGGGCATTATAGACACTGCTGTACAGAATGGGGCCGTGTTGTGCAGTATAGCAACATGGAGTAGCGGTTTGTTGATGGGTAGCTGTACGGTGGCTTGCTGAGCAGTGTAGAAGTATGGAGTTCTGTTTGTTAGGTGGTAAAGCATATGGAGTGAGGAGTCAGACTGTTTCTATCTTTCCTGGCTACTTATTAGCTATTGATCTTGGGCAAATTACTTAACCTTCTTGTACCACATATAATCATCTAGAAATTAGAGCTAACAACTGCAAAATGTTCCTGAAACTTACATGAGCTATATACATAAAGTAATTAGCAAACCTCCTGTTACATCGCAAAATGCTTAATAAATATTGCCTAGAATAATAATTATATAACATAATTTTATTACCATTTTGTGTGGTCTAGTTCAGTTACTAGAATAAAAAGGAGGGGGAAACAACACCCCAGTTCCTAACTCCATCCAAGGAAAACAAATTTGAATTCTTGTCTGATTATTGCAGGAAAGAATCCAGCAAAACTTTGCAGCGTAACAGTAGAACAGGGTAGACATCTTCTGGTGAACCTGTCAAATCTAATTCCTGTTCTCTTTTTTTCTTTCCTTATATTCTGGCCTAACTTTGTTGGACTCCTATTGCCTCTGAGAGTGCTGGGGAGTGAATCATCCTCAGGAAGGCGCTTGCAGAAGAGAGGAGGCTGAAAATCCAAGCTGTACCATGAAAGGTCATCTCCAGTGAACAGGAAGAGGCCTGCACACTTGGCCCTGCTTGGCAGCTGACCTTAGCCCTTGGCAAGCCTCCCCCATGGGAATTTGGCATCCTGTAGGAGTGAGCGGGTCATCCTGACTCCTCTCCACCCTGTATCTCCTCCCATGCTCAGGGCCAGTGTGAAGGTCACACATCTCTCTTTTGAATCATCTCCGTGTTTAGGCTGCCCAAGTCCAAGCTAACTGGGGACACTGGCTATTATAAACTGGAACCAGATCTTCATCTTGATGTGAAAGGCATAAGGTTCCATTTAGCAGTGTATGAGGAACGTTAAATTTGCATAGGAGTCAAGGTCAACAGCAACAGTGGTAAGTCATATTGGTAATACATACCTATAGTGTGATGTGATAAACACGGCACTTTACTTCCATGGTTTTCCTCCCTGAAATCCATAATCCCTGTCTAATCACAAGGAAAACATCAGACAAATCCCTAAAGAGGGGCAACCTACAAAACACATGACCAGTACTCACATCCGCCAGGGTCATCAAAAACAATGAAAGTCTGAGACATTGTCCCAGCCAAGAGGAGCTTAAAGAGAACTGGTGAATAAATGTAGTGTGGCATCCTGGATGGGATCTTGAACAGAAAGGGACATTAGGTAAAAACAAAGGGAATCTGAATACAGTGTCAGTACTGGTTTATTAATTGTGACAAATGTACCATACTCAAGGAAGATGTTAAAAACAGGAGACAGTGGGTGTGAGTATATGGGAACTCGGTATGATTATCACAGTCTTTTCTGTACATCTAAACCTTTCTAAAATTAAAAGTTTGTTTTTAAAATTCCGCATAGGAGAGGTCTGCGATGCAACACCTTAGCTTGTTGGCTATGAAAACAGGATGCTGCCACTTTTAAGCCCTACTGTGTGTAGAGTTAGGGATTAGAGAGACTGGTAGATAAAATGGGCCTGACCCACCCTTGCAGAGTGTACAGTCCAGCAGGGAAGGGCTTTGTATACTTTTGCATTGTTGGAATTTCTCTCAATGAACATGAGCTACTTGCATAACCTGATATTTTTATGAATAAAAAAATGCAATAGAAAGCTGAATCAAAGGGACAACTAGCAGGTTCTCCTTATGCATGTTAACCTGGATTTCCTAGACCACACCGACTCCTATTCTTGGACTTTTTTTTAAGCTTATTTAATTTTTTAGTAATCTCTACAGCCAACATGGGGATCGAACTCACACCCCCAAGATCAAGAGTTGGCATGCTCTTCCAACTGAGCCAGCCAGGTATCCCTTGGACTATGATTTTTAAACTTAGGTTAAACTAGAGATCTTATCAGTTTAGGATAGAGTTTCTCAAACTTACTTCACCTTGACCATGGACTATATTAAAAATGATAATGTATTGATAGGACACTAGCAGACATGGGTCTGCTGTAACGCAAGCTGGTATTAAAGAAGGCAGGGTTCAAGGTCTCACAGAGGAGTTCCCATAAAGCAAAACATCTTTTGATTTTTCATGTTCTTATAAAACTTTAAAACATTATTATTATTATTACTATTACTTTATAAAAAGGGAGAGAGCACACAAAAGCAGGGAAGAAGGCCAGAGGGAGACAGAATCTTAAGTAGGTTCCATGCCCAGCATGGAGCCAGATGCGGGGCTTGATCTTACGACCCTGAAATCATGACCCAAGCTGAAATCAAGAGTCAGATGCTCAACTGCCTGAATCACCCAGGTGCCCCTAATAAAACTTTTAAAATAGTTTTAATACATGTTGGTCCTATCTATTTGTGTTTTAAATGTTTATGTATTTTTGTATGTTTTATATATTGTATGTCTTTTAAAAATCACCTATCTTTCTTTTGGAAACAGCCTTGCTGTGGCTGAGAGGTCTATCAGATGTAGCTTCCAGCCTATACTTTCAGTGCAGCGTGCTTTAAAAAGTCCCACCTTGGGCAGGTACATTGGAGCAAAGGTGGAAAGGATGTGAGCTATACACTGTGTGATATTTGTGTCCTCTTAAATTAAGCTACTCCAAATAGTATTCATTGTTTCATCTTGGGTAACAAACACCTAGATTTTTTTTTTCCTTTAGAAAGTTAAGACTCAGTTTACTCATCTTCACTTTAAAGTAGTCTAAATTTGCATTTGGTTCAGGTACCATTTAGAACCCCAAGACCCTTCTTTGCATATAAAACTTTCTATTTTGGTCATAGATCAAAGTTAAACATGCAAATATTATATATATATTTAATATCGAATAAGCACTGTTTACTATCATGAATATATGCTGAAATTATGTGACCAGGTATGACATTTGTGGAAATCAATCAATGTTATACATGGGAGAGCGTACAAAAGGATTGCATTTGCCTGCATGTCACAGGAGTCTGACAATGGTTTAACTAAATAGGTTCTTCCCCCCATAATAAGAAATCTGGAGATGAGCAGACCAGAATAGGACAGCGACTCTATGATGTCATGAAGGAACCCAACATTGTCTAGTTCCTTGGGTCACCATTTTTAGCATATGACTTTTGTCCTCATGGTCACAAGTTGGCTGCTGCAGCTCCAGATGTCAAGTCTGTCTGTGTCTTGGGCAGGAGAAAGAGCAAGGACAAAAGGCAAAAATTGCAAAGCAGCTGAGTCTTTCCCTTTCATCAGGAAAACATCCTGCTGGAAGCCCATTCAGTAGATATACCTTACATCTCACTGCCCCAAACTCTGCTACATGACTGCTACTAACTGTGAAGGAGCTCAGAAAAATCAAGTCTCATGACCGGGGCACCCTGGTAAGGAAGGCAGGTAGAATGCACGTTGTCTAGGCAGTTTCGGGGTAGGCAACCATGAGCTCACAAGTCATTTGGTAAATGCTACCCCTGCCTCAAAGCACAGAACTAATGTCCTCCAGGGATTGCTCCAGGGAATGACTTCATTTTTAAGTATAAAAATAATAACTTATGAAAATAAGACATACTCATTGTAAAAAACGACAACAACACACATTTATGTCTTCGTTAACACAAGCTCCCTCTCCTAGATAACTGTTGACATCCTTTCCCCTCCTCTTCCTTAGTCTTCATCTCAGAAGAGATACTCCAGTAGGTGGCTCTAGGAGAAAGATCTGGGCATGATGGCCCCAGCCGCTTCCTCTTTTAGGATGGGGCTGTGTTCTGGTTGACATCTCTGCTGTGTGTATAAAGCATTTTCCCAGCTGGGCCCCAGACTGGGGGAGTGTGTCTCATTCAGAGGTTAAGCCTTCATAAACCCATGGGCCACAGACTTTCATCATGTTATCTTAACAGCTCTACAGATAACAAGAGTGATATTTTCACTTCCATCAGACAGACTCCTATGTCTGTGTCTCAAATAGTTCAAAACTCAGGAGGGAGGGAGGGAAAGGATATTATTTCTTTGACTTCCTAAAGCCCTAATAATCTTTATCTATGTGTCAGAATTTTTCCCATCCTTTGAGGCCCAGATGAAATGCCACGCCTAGTCCCCTCCTCCTGAAAGCAGCCGTAACCTGTCCTGGGTCCAGCCTCTCCATGTCCTTTCTTGCCTTGCTTTTGGTCACTTGCCAAATTTGGCTTGAGAGTTTGCTGTATACTGACACTTCACTGCTACTTAGCATAGGTTAGTCTCCACTTCAATGGCTGGGCTTTAAGACAACCTACACTTCCTTTTGACATTCTAACTGATGCTTCAAAACCGAGGGTTATATGCTAAATTCAGGCTCCCATGCATCAGCTGAGACAAAGGAACACGTCTAGCTATCACACAGTGGAGTCACTTGCCAGCCAACTGCTCTGTTCTGCAGTTGTATCATTTTTTTCAGTGTGACAGTTTGGGAGCAATTATTTAAATATTTTATTATATTGGCAAATATTTCATTATATTTGCAGTGGTTATTTTATAAAACAAATGTACAGTGGAAAATGAAAATGCTCATCCTAGTGATCAAGGATAAAGAGCTCACGCTCGATTCAGTTAAGGCAAACATGGAAATCGTTAGGCATGCTGAATGCTAGGAATAATTGACCTCAATTTAGGTATTTGTTCTATTTATGGTAGTTGACTTTTGTAGTTAACTGTGTAGGAACAGAGCAAAACAAAAACAAAAACAAAAAACAAGAAACCCACATATACCATGCTGTATTAGTCAGGGTTCTCCAGAGAAATTGGGCATCAAACCTCTGGATTGATTGGACCAGGGGAGGTCACCTGACCCAGGAGATGCCAATCAGCTTCCCTTTCTTTGGAATATGGAGCAGGGAGTGAGAGACTGCAAGTTCCTCAATGTGGGAGTAAAGCATGAAGAGGGAACATGGGAGCCATGAAGAGAGGAAGGCAGTGAGCATATTCCATCCAGTGGGCCAAAGAGACAGACAAACCAAGCTATAGAGAGCATGCGGGTGAGACAGAATCACAGACAAATGCTCAGACAAAAAGTCTCAAATGGCCTTTCAGTTCCTGATTCTATTCCTCCCTGAGACCTCTTAGCATTCCTGCTCTTGGGGTCTGCAATGTACCCCTGCAACCTTACAAATTTCCTTTTTTGCAACCAGAGGGTCTTAACTAAACACCTGGAATAATACATACAAAACCAAGAAAGTCAATGACTCACCATATTCTTTTTTTGTTGTGGTAAAGTATACATAACATAATGTTGACCATTTGAGCCGTTTTTAAGTGTACAGTGTTGTGGCATTAAGTACATTCACACTGTTCTGCAACTATCATCCATCTCCTGATATTCTTGCCATTTTCCTAATCAGGGTCCTTCATGATACAAGGACCAATCATTGTAGTTTGTGAGCATGAGCTAAGGTGGTGCTATATTCCAGTATTGTGAGATGGCTTTTGGGTTTCTAATTTCAATCTATTGTCAGGGAACTTGCTTCTGCCTCATAATTTTAGAGTTTAGAAGAACATAATGGTTACTTGAGGGTTCCAGTTAAAAACTTTGGCTGTTTGGGGCACCAGGGTGGCTCAATCTGTTAAGTGTTTGACTCCTGATTTCAGCTCAGGTAATGATTTCACAGTTGTAAGATCAAGCCCCGCCTGATGATCCATGCCCAGAAAGCTTGAGATTCTCTCCCTCTCCCTCTCCCTCTGCCTCTGCCCTCCCCTGCTCTCTGTCTCTCTTAAAAAGTTTTTTTTGGCTGTTTGATAAAATTTGCTGAAAATTGCTTTGATTTCATATCTTTTTGCTAAACATCACAAATACCTTTACACCTAGACCTACATTCATCTGATCCTCATTTTACATCACAACTTCCCCCAAGGAGTTTATAGGCAGTCCCTTAACATAAATAAATATTTAAATTCTTTGTTAAAGATCCAAAATTAATACATAGAATGTACAAAAATAAATTGTACACTTGTTCGATGGGATATGTACATGGCTACATTTATGTCTCATGTTTTCACCTCTTGCAATATACTTTATCACTTCTCAACTTTTCTTCTTCTAAGTTATGGGGATTTTTAGGCCTCTTAGGCTAGCTACTGAATTCACAGGCTTTTCAACTTTCCTGCAGGACAGATTCACAAGATGTATGAACAATGGGGGCATGAGAGGTGCTTCTGCTACTAAGAGCACAGCCTCTATCGGAAACCGGATTCCGGAAACCTCAGCGTTGTTGTTGGAACAACAACAATTCTCTAAGGAATGATTTTTGATTCACATAGTGAATTTTGAGTAAAAATGTTGCCTCGTTTTTGCAGCAAACATTTGGACAGTGAGAGTTCAGACAGTGCTGGGTGTATAATAATGGAGAGAAACAAGAGTCCCCCTCATTGAGAAAAACTTCTCCACTGGAGAGATGGACGCTGGCCTCAATTCTGGGCCAGCCACGTACAGTGGGCTGTTCTTAGGGGCTAAATCACTCTTCCTCCCTGGAAGAATTATGGACACTCTCAACCCATTTGTTCACAGAATTCTGGCAGTTATGAGGCACTGGTCTCATTTCAGATGGAAACATCCCAAGTGCATCCTCCCACAGGTCCACAGGGAAATGTTGGGCAAGGCTTTTATCTTTAATCTTCACTTGGGTGCTTGAATAAAGAACAGGGAGCAGAAAGAAGTTAATTCACTAAATCATTACAGAGGCCAGTGGTGTGTGAGTGTGGGAGGACAAAGGTGATTAAGTCTTGGGACACTGACCTCTGAGGGCTTACAGTTCAGAGGAGTCGTAACAGGAATTCTGAAAACTCAAGTCTTTTGTCTCCTGGGAAGGCTGACCTCACCACATAATGTCTCTCATGTATTATGTGTCAAACCATAACTACGATTTAATGCATAATCACTATAAATAATCATTATAGAGAATGTGTTGCACTCTTTGCAAAAACAAAACGAAAACTCATGCTCACTGCTTCCCATAAGAAGCTGCATAGGGAAGGAGTCCTTACCCCGACACTGCTGTTTCAGGTGACCTCTGGGGATAAGGGACTCTGGGTGTGTGTTGTGTGGGGGGCGGGGCAGCGTCTGCCCATTCTAAATATGGAGTCTGGGATCTGGGTGGAGGCCTTTTTCTCCTTTCTGGGGTGGAAAACCTATGAGGTATGGTGCAAACAGATGCCTTTAGCAGCTTCTCCTGATAAAGAAATCAATGGTGTCCTTTAAGGCTCACTGAGGGATAAATGGTACCACATACCCAGGTTTCCACCTGCCTCCCCACCCCATGGCTATGTCCTGGAAGTACCAACTTCTCTTGCCTCATGGGGCAGTTAATAGGCCTTGGTCTTCTAAAGTACAGGCACATTAAATTCCTAGAATAAAACATATGGAGTAAGCTCCTTGACATGGGTCTTGGTGATGATTTTCTGATCTGACTCCAAAAGTAAGGGAAACAGAAGCAAAAATAAACAAATGGGACTACATCAAATTAAAAAGCTTCTGCACAGAGAAGGAAATAGTTAACAAAACAAAAGGGCAACCTACTGAATGAGGAAGATTTGCAAGTGATATATCTGATAAGGGGTTAATATCCAATATATAAAGAACTCAAACAATTCAATAACAAAACAAACAAAAAACAATCTGATTAAAAAATGGGCAGAGGATCTGAATAGACATTTTCCCAAAGAACATATATAGACCACCAACAGGCACATGAAAAGATGCTCAATAGCCCTAATCATCAGGGAAATGCAAATCAAAACCATAATGAGATACCACTTTATACCTGTGAGAATGGCTATAATCAAAAAGACAAGAAATAACAAGTGTTGGTGAGAATGTGAGAAAAAAAGGGAGCCCTCCTGCACTATTGGTGGGAATGTAAAATGGTGCAGTGATATGGCAAACAGTATAGTTCCCTTGAAAAATTAAAAATAGAATACCATATGATCCAGTAGTTCCATTGCTGGGTATCTACCCAGAGAAAATGAAAACATTAATTAGGAAAGATGTATGCTCCCCTGTGTTCACTGTGGAATTATTTACAATAGCCAAGATATGGAGACAACATAAACAAACCAAGTGCCCATCAATGGAAGAATGAGTAAAGAAGATGTGGCACACACACACATGTGTACGTGAGTGAGCACAATGGAATACAACTCAGCCATAAAAAAGAAGGAGATCTTGCCATTTGTGACAATATGTATGTTGAGTATCTATACTGCATTAATTAAAATGGGGGAAAATAACAATGTGTTCCCCACCTAGCCAAAAATCGCAGCCAGTATTCTCTCAATCACTTAAACACTCAAACAGTCATAAACAATGGATGAGTCTGAGGGTATGAGCACCAAAATAAGTCCAACAAAGAAGAGTACTACCTGATTTCACTTATGAATGAAATATAAAATATAAAACAAAACAGAACAGAACCCAGACACATGTATACAGAGAACAGATTAGTTGCCAGAGTCCAGCTCCAGCAGGTTCAGGGGTCCCTGAAGGATGGACGATGTTGGCAAAAGGGAGTGAGAGAGCCTCAAGTTTCTTTCTGGTCACCAGGCAGGCATCTCTTCATTGACAGAGACTCAGCTTTGTTTATAGTTAAGTGTATGGGGAACAGCACAGAAGTGGCATTTGCCTTAGACCATAATTTCTGATGATAAATTTTTTTGATATGTAAAAATTTCCCAGAACACAGATTTGTAGAAGACTCATGCATAATCTTTATCAATAGTGATTGATGTAGGTGATTTAGATGCGTATCCTATGGGGAAGGAAAGTATCTTTAACATTCAAATACAAGACAATGCTTTTAGCATAGCAAAGGCAAAAGTTAGTTCTTTGTGAGGAGTCAATAGTCTGTTTTCTTGAGGGGGAGTATAAGAAAAACAAGATTCTCAGGAAATGCGGTTTGCTCCCATAATCACAAAAGAAGTTCCTATAATAAGTTCCTTCACAAGGTGCAATCAGCATGTATTAGGGCAGAATAAGGGGACAAGTCACTCCTGATACCAATCAATAAGATGCCTTAGGGGGTCGGTGCTCAAGCAAAAATAATTGAGTGGGGGGTAGATATCAGTCATCATCTGAAGGCAGGAGGCCTTGCAAACCCACTTTAACCCACAAGGAGTATTCTGACTTGTGAGTTCAGAAGGACTCCCAACAATTAGTGGTTGTCAGAGGGGAGTGATGTTGGGAGAAAAATGTGTGAAAGAGATCAAGAAGTGCAAACTTCCAGTTCTGAAATAAATAAGTCATTGTAATGTCTAGAACAGGGAATATAGTCAATCAGGTTGTATTAACCTTGTAAGATGCAGATGGTAGCTAAACTTGTGATGACCTGTTTACAACGTTTACAAATGTTGAATAACACTGTTGTACACCTGATTACAATAGTCCAATTATACCTCAATAAATTTTTTATAAAACTTAAACACAAACATAAAACCCCAAAGGTACCCACTAATGAGTTCATTAAATGTTAAACAATTAAGTAGTTGTTGAATGCTTTGTATCAGTGGTTCCTAGACCTTAGCATGCATCTAAATCTCCTGGAGGTCTTGGTAAAGCTCAGATAGCTGGACCCTATCCCAGAGTTTCTGACTTAGTAGGCTTAGTTTGGGGTCTGAATATTTGCCTTTTTAAGTTCCCACAGGATGCCGATGCTTGCTGGTCTGCAACCACACTTTTAGGAACCACTGAGTTATATTACTTGGAGCCTTTTAGTGGACTGTTTATAAGTGTTTGAGTGTTTAAGTGATTGAGAGGATACTGGTTGGGGTTTTTGGTTAGGTGGGGGACGCATTATTGTTGTCCCCATTTAAATTAATGCAATATAGATACTTTGTATCCTAAAATCTCCAGCATATTTTTAGGAACAGATTAGATTCAGATAATCTGTTCTGCTCCTGCTGCCAACTTGAGACCACCTGGGGAGTTTGTTGGGAGCCACCTTCTGGCCCAGCAGGCCCACATTCGGGACTGGATGCCTTCTGATGGGTGGGCCTTGCTGGGAGAGGAGAGCAGCCCTAAAGGGACTTCAGCCCTTCAGGGAAAGGAGACAAAAGCCACTGCATTCTGCTGCAAGGCTAAAAAGCCCTTTCTTTGCTAATGAAAACCATTTGGAAAACTTGGCTGGGAGCCTGGAGCTGGGGAAACCAGAGCCATGGGTAGAGTATTAAGTGCCCTATAAAAGCCCCACTGGGTCATTGAGGGAGCCCCAGGCTTGGCTATTGGCTGGCATCAATGGAAGAGACTGAATGGCCACTAGGCTCTCTGTGGGGCCTTGAGGAAATGTCAGCATCCCAGCCTGGATAAGGGCTGCGGGTCAGTGGTGCGTTTGGGATGCCAAATGGGGATGTAAACATTTTGGAGAAATGGAGCAAGAGAGGCAGTGTTTCTTTGCCCAAGATGTTAGGAAGCCTTACCTGTCTTACTGCAGGATCATTTTTCCAAATTCACCACTGCTGCCTGAGTCAGGTCTGGAAACTCAGCTTTCTTCTTGGTAGTCAGTCAGAGGATCCATACATTCGAGTTTTTTCCAGCCCATGAGAGGAGCTTGGCCGAGGTTCTAGGAGGTGAGATCAGGGCCTTTCCACCTCTGTGTGTGTTTCTTTCTTTTTTTTTTTAATTTTTTTTAACATTTATTTATTTTTGAGAGACAGAGAGAGAGAGTGTGATCAGGGTAGGGGCAGGGAGAGAGAGGGAAACACAGAATCTGAAGCAGGCCCCAGGCTCTGAGCTAGCTGTCGCACAGAGCCCGACGCGGGGCTCGAACCCATGACTTGAGCCGAAGTCGGACGCTTAACCGACTGAGCCACCCAGGCGCCCCTGTGTGTGTTTCTTTAAAGATTGCAATGTTCATGCTAATGCTTCTTGTAATTATTCGTTCTTGGTTTGCCCATTGAGGAAATGGGACCAAGAGTATCTGTCCTACCCATGGACATAAAGGTGTTGTAAAAATCAGTTCATTTGAAAGATGAATGAATGAATTGTTGGAATACTAATAACGACTCGAAGTCTGTGTTTAGAGATTGTGTGCAAAGGGGTTCTGAACTCCACAAAGGTGAGAGTTTCTCTGATTTTTCACTGATGTCTTAGTACAATGACTGACATCATGGGCACTCAAAAATATTGTTGAATGAATGAATGGGGAGAAAGGAAAAATAGAACTATGGAACTCAATAGCAGGAGGGCTCTTACGGTCTAGGTCAGATCCTGATTTGCAAGCCCAGGCAAGGTTTATACTTTTCCTGACATCACTGTGGGCGCAGGAGTCGAACGCTGGGCTGGTGTCCACCACGCAGCAACTCCGGTCTCTCGTTCACGTCTTCTCACTGCTTGGCATTTTGAAAACAAATAAGTTAAGCCCTAATTATCGGTTCTTATTTTGGCAAGGACAAAAGAGCATTCCAGTCCAGCTCTGAGCATAACGTGTCTGGTCCTATTCACTTATAAAAAGTGAAGAAAAAAAATCTTGGCAACCTCCTTGGCATTCTGTGTTCTCATTCCAGGTTCCCTGAGGGGTCAAAAGACACACATCATCTGTGAACCGTTTCTTGGTCACAACTAAAGCCAGCTTGGCCTCCCAATGCTTCCTCCACATCTCGAACCCACTGGCAGGTCAGCTTCTGACTAGGACAATCTGGGTGACAGTCCTTAATCGGGAAGGACTGGAGAGGTCTTGTGGTCCCTTTATTACAGAGGTTCCACGGCTTGGCATGGTCACCCAGCTGGCCAGAGGCAGACCCTCTTCGTGTCCCAGCCCAAGGACGCTTTATGGAAAGGACACTGCTCATCAACTGACCTAGACGGCCTTCAGACCACAGGGCCTGCCGTGAGGGGGGTATGGATGGTGAAACTGGCCGGCTGTGGGTTAACGGCTGGGGAAGTTGAACGCCTCCCATAACCTCTGACCGCTCTTCCTCTCCTGGTTGCAACATCGGTTTATGTGACTGCCCCTGGCTTTCCTGAACCTTCCCTGGCTCTTCCCTCAGCATCGGAGCCCTTCTGTGTGTTTATGTGAGCAGAGGAAAGGTGCAGAAAGACGCTTGTCACCTGTTAACAGTGGCTAGCTACCTTCAATGGTGGGATTGGAGGGGGGCAGATGGAGATGATGAACTTTTCTGTGTTGCCTGACTTGTTACAACCGGCATCTACTACACATGCAATTTTTAAAATCCAGTAAATTAAAAAAAAACAGTTGTAAAAGGATGCATACAGTATGATATCATGTATATAAAATCCAAAGCTATAAAAAACAATACTATGCATTGTTTATGGGGCTATATCTAGGTAGTAAAAGCCCAAACCTGCCCAAACACTACCTATTCATTGGGAAGAGCCATTACAGAAGAGGGTGTAGGGGAGTGGAGAGAGACCAATTTGAGCCATGACCTTCTGCTTCCCTTAAAAAAAAAAAAAACCTCAAAGCAAGTATGGCAAAAGGTTAATGTTCATTGGAATGGGAGATGGGTACTTGGGTGACTAGTTACCCGTATTCTCCACAACTTTCCATACATTTGAAATACTTCATAAGCTAAAAGATCAGCTGCAATAAAGAGAGGAAAGGACTGAGTATACCTTATTTGTAATGTATCATCTTAGCAACTCCCTGTCCGTTGTCTGGATAGAAGAAAGCGGGGAAGGAAAGAGGGAGGGAGGAAGGAAGAATCACGATGAGTTTGGGAGAGCTAGTCTGCTTTTCCTTAATCTACATCTTAGTTATCTTGGGCCACTATACCCAAATCCCGTAGGCTGGGTGGCTTAAACAACAAATATTTCTTTCTCACAGTTCTAGCCACTGGGAAGTTCAAAACCAAGGTGCCAGCAGAATCTGTGTGGGGTGAGGGTCCTCCTGGTTTGCAGACAGCCACCATCCTGTTGCATCCTCTCCTCTAAGGGTACGAATCCCACCATCTGTGCTCTACTCTCCTGGCACTATCTAAATGTAATCACCTTCGAAGGCCTCACCTCCAAACACATTCACAGTGGGGGCTGGGCCTTCAGCACATGACTTCTGGGGAACACAAATGTTCAGTCCGTAGTAGTCTTCCACTGTTTATTTGGTAATAAACACGAGAGAGAGAGAGAGAGAGAGAGAGAGAGAGAGAGAGGCAAAATTGGGGTATCTGGATGGCTCAGTCGGTTAAGCATCTGACTCTTGATATCTTGCTATCTTTTGATATCAGTTCACTGGGTCATGATCTAACTGTTGTAGAATCGAACCCTGTTTTGGGCTTCATGCTCAGCATGGAGCCTGCTTAAAAGACTCTCTTTCTCTCTCTGCCCCTCCCCCACTCTCTCTTTCAATAAATAAATAAACTTTAAAAGAAGAGAGAGGTAAAATTGGACAGAAGAAAGGCTGGCTGGCTGGATGGGTGACTAAACAACCTAATGAACTGCTGGTTTCCGGGTTCGGGGTGCAGGTTGGAATCTGCCTTCATGGCGGAGGCTCACTGAGGCCATCCCCTGCAGCTACGGGACTCCTCATTCCTCGCTTCTGCATGTGATACAAGGCATTCCTGAAGCTAGGCCCCTTGTGCTTTTGCCCATCAACCTACAAGCACCCACATGTGGTACTAAGCAGTGAGAACACAGAGCACCTACTGCTAATTATCCCCCTTGTGCCACAGGGTGAATATTCCTGGCGTCCTTCCCCAGTCCCAAGTTGAGACCTGCAGGTGCAGCCTTGGGGATCCAAGGGGACACTGGCTCACCTGCTTTCAGGGGATGGAAGTAAATTGTGTGGCTATTCCATATGCATTACCTCAAAGTTTTTTCTTAAAAAAAAAAATAGTGGGCCGTGCAAGTGTTCTTCATTTTACCCCTTTACTTAGAGGGTATAACCTGGATCTGGGGAGCTAAAGGCCTGGCTGGGGCCCCAGCTAATAGCATGTCTCCTGGCTGAAAGAGCAGAGCATAGCTCACCCATCAGCCCGCAGAGGTGTGTACTAGAAACCAGCCTGGCGGGGAAGGGCCCGGGCTCCCGGGGCAGCTAATACTCTCGGAGCTCTTATTATGCTCCGGGTGGTATGCACAGTCAGCACTTAATTCTTGCAGCGGCTTTGAGTTAGGTGAGCGGTGTGGCTGGGATGTCAGGTATGCGTAAGGGATGTGTTGGGAACAAACACATGAGATGGGGGTGGGCTGGGCTGGAGAGGACCAGATGTCATGCCGAGGATCCGTCGTGGGTGACAGCGTTATCAGAGGCTTTGCATAGGGCAGTGGTGTAAACTGACTTGGTTTTGGGGAAGGTCACTCTGGCTTCAGGGTGGAGAATGGAGTGGAGGCAGCAGGAAGGGAAGCTGAAAGGCATGGCCGGCAGACAGGGGAGGCTGCTGCTGCCATAGGGCCTGCGTAAGGGTGGGCAGGACTAGTGCCGGCCTCGGGCAAGAACAGGGAGCCTGGATCTCAGGTCTACAGGGCAAGAGCATGATCATCACCCAGGAAGGGAGCCAGCCAGGAGGCAGCAGACAGACGGGAGGAAGAAACTGCGGATGGGGTCTTGCTCGGCCTTGGGATCTTGGGCAAGTCACAGCGTCTCCCTGGGACTCAGTTTTTGCTTCTGTGAAACTCTGGCGCTGGATGTAGCCTCTCCCACTGCAAAGACTCGCAGGTCTTTTGTTCCATAAGTTAGCGCCTGACGCCACCAGGAGCGCCAGAGGAACTGCCTTGGGGGCAGGGGTAGTGAACACAAGGAACCACAGGCAGGAGATGGTGATACTAAGGCTAGGGGGAAGCCCGCACCGCCAAGGCTCCCCAGCACCGCCTGGACGGGGCAGTCACAGCTGTGGGGCTCCAGCCAGGTGCCAGCAGCGCTGGGCCAGGACCACATCCTCCCTTCACAGAGCTGCTTTCACAGCAGTGTTTTCTTGGGCCGGTGGTGCCAGGCCGCTGATCAAATGGTTTTTGCAATCCTCACTGTCAGGTTTAAGCTTGGGCTAGGGAGCAGGAACGAGTGAACAGTAAGATGGCTCTGACATCATTCCAGCCCTCTAGCTCGATCTAGAGGGGATGGGGTGGGTCACCTAAAGCTCCCCTTGACCTTGCCTTACTGGCAGCCTCTGGTTAGGAATGCCCCCTTGGAGATCCCACACAGAGCTGGGCTCTCCCTGCCTTGGAGCTGAGGACCTACTAAGTTTTTCAGGCCCTGCTTTGTGTTAGAAACGGGAGAGGCTCTTGAATGCCGTGGCTAAGTCCCTGGCCTGGCAGGATTCACAGCCCGACCACTTTTTCTGCATTTTCAGCTACATCACCACGGTAAGTGACTTAAACACTTCGTATCTCAGTGCCCCTGTGCCTGCAGAGAAAGTGTGGTAGGTGGGCCCATTGTGGCCCTCTACAGTGGGCATGATAATGCTACCTACTTAGCTCTTAGGAATATCAAGTGAGAAAATACCCATAAAACATTGAGCACGGAGGCAGGCACACTGTGAATGCCCAATTAACTGATAGCTATTATCCCTACTTCCACACTGGCCGTCAGTGCTTACTGAATGCCCGCATTGCACCAGGCTTGGCGGTACAGTGCCAACCTATGGAGGGAACAGCACATGCAAAGTCTGGCTGAAGAGGAGCAGGGCATTACAGCAAGTAATTCGATATGGCAAGTGGGTTAGTCTGGGTCCTCTGAGAAGCAGAAGCCAAGAAGAGGTTAGACATGCAACAGGTCTGATTGAGAACCCTTTGCTGGGAGTAGCTCAGGGGATGTGTGGCCTGGGTGTAAATGCACCGAAGCTTCCAGAAGGATAGAAGTTGAGGCCAGCAGTCCTCTCCTCTCCCTGCAGCGGCAGATCTCAACAATGCAATGACGGCCCAACAAGCAGAGAGGGCAAGGGAGGAAGTGGGGAGTATGTGTGAGTCTGGAGAGCAGAGTAGGGGCTAGATCAGGAAGATCAAAAAGAGTTTGGCAGCCAGTGCCAAAGTATGGTTTCATGCAAGGGGAGGAGAAGGACCTTACTTGCAGGTCAGAAGGATTACTTTGGTCACAGTGTAGACAATGAAAATCAAAACCCACTACCAGTCTAGAAGCAGTTCTCCAGGCCCCTGAAGTTTAGCAGGTGTGTAGCGTTTGACAGAATGGCTTTCTTTCACTTAGTAATGCACATCCAAGCTTCCTCCATAGATTCTCCTGGCTTGATGGCTCCTTTCTTCTTAGAACCAAATAATATTCCACTATCTGGATGTGCTATGGTTTATCCATTCATTTCCTGAAGGACATCTTGGCTGCTTCAAGTTTTGGCAATTATGAATAAAGCCATTCTAACTATGTGTGTGCAAGTTTTTGTGTGGATGGATACTTTCAACTCATTTGATTAAATGCCAAGGGGCCGATCTCTGGATCATATGGTACATGTATTCTTAGCTTTGTAAGAAACCTCCAAACTGTCTTCCAAGGCAGCTCTACCATTTTGCAATCCCACCGGCAGTGAATGAGAGTGTCCATTGCTCCACATCCTTGCCAGCAACTGGTATTGTCAGTGTTTGGGATTTTAGCCATTCTAATGGGTATGTAGTGGTATCTCGCTGTTGTTTTATTTTGCAAGTCTCTAATGATCATGGTCCCTTTATGAAATTAAATTTATAGTATACCTCTCAACTATTTCAGGTGTTTGCTCTACCTTGTCTGCTGGGATTCTTCTTGTTTTATATAGAATCTCTTTTCAAGAGTATATTTTATTTTGCTTACTATTAGTCAACCTGTTTTCAAAATATCTACTTAAATTATTTTCCAGACATATAAGAAAAGTTTGTGTACTTGTAAGTACAAGACTTCCCTCTTCTGTGACTCCCAATATCACTCCTGGAAAAGTGGGTGTGAGAGAGTGGGAGTATGTATATATGCAGAGATGCTTGCGAGGGACTCTGATGTAAATGATCTCTGACAAAATGCTAAGTCAAAACAGAAAAAATAGTTATCACTTTGGGTGGGTGGCTATTCCTCTTACTCCTCCCTGAAACATTGTTGGTAAACTGCAAAAGTCACATCTGAAAATATTCTGAGACTTCTGCCTTATTTCAATAAAAATTAGGAAACGACAAGTGAAACCAGCCCAGAGAGGTAAGTGACTTCAAAGGCCACAACACCTGGTTATCAGTGGGTAAACACGGACCCAGCTGCAGGCTCCCAGCTGGGCCACGTGACTTGTCTCTATATGTTCAGTTCTGAGCTCTGAGACCTTGTGGTTTCAAGGCAAACAAACACAAGGGTGACCCTAGGTCAGAACCTCTTGCCTTGCCAAGTCCTTAGTTAGCTTTCAGGACTGGCAAACAGGTCAGCCATTGCAAGAGTTAAATGGTGAACCGGGGGGCACCTGGGTGGCTCAGTCGGTTGAGGGTCCAGCTTCAGCTCAGGTCATGATCTTGCACTTAGTGGGTTCGAGCCCTGTGTCAGGCTCTGTGCTGCTTGTCTTCAAATTCTGTGTCTCCCTCTCCTTTCTGACCCTCCCCTGCTCATGCGTCTCTCTCTC